>NW_022630995.1:112623855-112873997 GCF_010015895.1 Lontra canadensis
GACACTCAGACACCCCGATCCTTCTGTGACCCTGCGGGACCTGAGGCCACACTGGCCCCGCGTGGGCTTCACCCCAGTTAAGCCTCTGGAGCGATGTCCCTCAGCGGAACAGACTTTTAAAAGTCCCGATTTTGTGCTCCGTTGCTCCGCCGCTTGCCGGGAGCCGGCCCCTCCCCCCGGGGTCTGTCTTCCCGTCCCTTTGGATTCACTTCTCCGCCAGTCCTACCTTTCAGCAAGTGGTTGATTTTCTGTTTCTAGAATTGCTGTTCTTCTTCTCTTCGATCTCCCATTGGATTTGTAGGTGTTTGCAATCTTTAGATAAGCTATCTAGCTGATCTCCCGCAACCTGAAGTAGTCTCAGCTGCTACTTCTCCGCCATCTTGACTCCCCTGAATGGATTTTAATCACCCGGTGTACACTAGTAATTCCTAGTTTCTCTTACCTAAAACTAATATCAGCACTGAGCAGATAAATGAGGGCCTCATTCATGACTGCTGACTCTATCCCTACGCCAGAAGGAATAATATCACAACTGTGATAACTACTAGCAGTACTTACTATTCTTTCCCAGTGGGCAACTTCTCATTGCTAGGGTTTCCATATGCTGATATGATCTTTAATTAAGTGAACTGGGAAATTAGATGAGTCAATGATGCCAAATAGGAACAGTAAATAATGCCAAATTTCTCCAGGAATAGGATTTGATGCAATTTCAATAGCAGCATAATAGATGTACAAGAAATAGAAGTTTACCACTGGAAATAAAGAAGTTGGGACGGAGGTAGAAAATATTTTCTTTGAGAAGCTGTAGTAAAAGATGATGGATTAAATGGTGAATACCCAGGAATGAAAATGAGAACATTTTCCCACTCTCCTATTAAGATGAAGGATGGACTATTGGCAACCTTCAGTAGTGGGCCTCAGCATGGCTTGAGATCAAAGCACTTGATTGAGGACTTGGCAGAGATAAGATTCTGGTATTGGTTTTATAGAACTACATATAGCCAAGGCTTTGGCAGTTTGAGAAACAAGGTGTTTGAACCCTCAACACCATGAGTAACACAGGTAAACATGTGATATTTTTAAAACATAAAAGTATTCAGCATTGCACAGTGGCAGTATCATAGCCAATGAGGTTTATCTGAGACACAATTATTGCTAATTGAAAAAGAAAAGTATTTCTTTTCTGTGTGTAGTATCTCATGTAATATCTTACATTATTGACATCTGTTAAAATATTTCTATGATTTTTTGTTTTGTTTTATTTGGAATTCTTGGTAGGCCGTATGTTAGCAATATTTCAGTAAACGACCATAGGTATAAAGTCTATTCCATTCTTTCTCTGGAACTAAGCAAATTTTAGCTATTCAGGTAATCAGTAGCTCTTCATTCATTACCAATTTAAGTTTGAAACTAGGCTTTGGTATAGTGGCTTTGGTGATAATTTTTGTTGTTAAATTTGTTGGTGGTCATAAATCCTTTAAAGAGTTGTTTAAACAGTACCTACTGATTTTGGCCCAGGAAAATGCACATGCATACACACACATCATTTTTGGCATATAATTTCAAAAGGACTAGAGACCTTTTAACACCGATCCATGAACCTAAGGAAGACTTCAAAATTTTAGTTTCTTCTATAGGAAAGCTGAAGTCCATGATGTTTTAGTTGTGATTGGGGAGTGGCATCCCTATATATCTTTGTCAAGAGGTGATTTATCCCCTTTGGTATCACTCCCTAGGTCTCCTGAGTTTCCCAGGACACTTGCACTTAACATATCAGTGAACTTGGTTTGGATTGCTTCTCTTTATCTGTCAACCCTGAGTTCTGAATATCTCAGACACAACACTTTCCTTACTCCAAACATCTATGGTCTATACCTCAGTGATTCCTCTTTGCTCACTTACTGTTGATTTTATCATTCCTGGGACAGAAAAAACCTGGTTACATCACTTTTTGTTTTGATGATCAGTTGTTTGCTCTATTCCTGAGTTGTAATTTTTATTTCTCTGGCAGGATGGTCTAGACCCTTTTAAGAGTAGATGTTAGTAAGTATATACTAATTTCTTTTTTGAAATATGGAAGGAGCCTCATATGAGGGGAAGCAGGACATCCCAAAATATTTTAGGGTTTAGTAGATTATTAAAAAATCTAGCAATTGTGTATGGATATATTAATAAGCTATCTAATATGGTTGTGCAGGATTTTTAATGCATAGAGTAAATTCACATTTATGACTATGTATTATAGATTACCCTGAAGTGTTTTCTGCTAAGTCATGCAAGTTTATTTTGTCTGGTCAGCCAGATTTATACATTTTAAAGCCAGTATTTTAAACCATACATGTAACAATGGGAGAATAAACATTTAATAAATGCTTTCTCATTGACTAAAATGCAATACTATACATTTAACATAATATTTAGTCTCATTAACTTGTACTCATAGTCAGTAATAACTGCAATAAACCAAGGACACTTCACAAAATTCCAAACAGATATTTTCAGGTTGTTAAAAAAAAAAAAAAACCCCAGAAAACAAAAACAATTAACAAAATCCTGATTATTATATTTGGTTTTTATTTTTCCTTTAACAACGAAGGTTAATCTTTAGCATATCATATATTTCATAGTATCTTGGATCTATTCATATTATTAATTTATTCCTTTTTATTTTTATGTTCTTTTAAGTGGCATAAAACATGAACCAAGAGTAGTGCCTGGTTGGCTTAGTGGGTTGAGCCTCTGACTCTTGATTTTGGCTCAGGTATAGATCTCAAGGTTCATTCTGAGAATGAACCCCGTGTCAGGCTTTGCACTCAGCTGGGAATCTGTCTGAGTTTCTCTCTCTCTTTCACTCTCTCTCTCCATCTCGCTTTACTCCTCTCTCTGCTTATGCATGCACACATACATGTTCTCTCTCTTTCTCTAAAAACAAAAACAAAAAACAAAACACAAACCATGATTTGCATTTATTGTGAAACAAAATCCCGAGCTTTCTATGATATTTGCTGAATGAAAACATTTTAAAATTTTTACTGGAAATGTTTACCTGCTTTTAATTTAATTTACAAAAATTATTTATATTTAGTATTATGAAAGCTGCTTATCATGAACAGTTGTAGTAAATCTACACGAAGATAATAGAGAGAAGTGGGTTTGAATCTTAACTTTGTCTCTCAAATAATGAGAACTATTTGGCTTGTCATTTAAAAAATCCAACTGAAACTGATTCAAGCAAGAATATAAAAAAATAAAAATGGAGGAGGCATTTGTTAGCAGTCAAACTTTAGTTACAGCTCAATCTAGGAGTTCAAATATTTAAATATTTTTCCCCCCCTGTGGTAGCTTACTTTTTCATCATTGGTTCAAATTCTCTGGCTTTGTTTTCATTAGACAATAACTAATAGGTCCTGCATTCATTTTTGTGTTCACTGGGATTAGGAAGAATATATTTTCTTGGTAGATCAAGTAAAAGTTAGACTATTCTTTCAGTGGTCACAAACTCTTTTTTTTTTTTTTAATGTCTAGGAAACTGAATGATAACCAGAAGAGAGTGGCATGATATAGTCCATGTGCTGAATGGGAAAAATATGCGACTAAGAAGACTTTATCCAGTAAGGCTATCATTCAGAATAGAAGGAGAATACAGGGTTTCCTAGACAAACAAAAACCAAAGGATTTTGTGAACACTAAACCAGCCCTGCAAGAAGTATTAAAGGGAACTCTTTGGGTGGTGGTGGTGGGGGGGGGGGAACCCAAACTCAACAAAAACTAGAAAGGAACAGAAACATTACCAGAAACACCAAATTTACAGGTAACAGAATAGCACTAAATTCATACCTATCAATAATCACTCTGAATGTAAATGGACTAAATGTTTCAATCAAAAGACATAAAGAGTGTCAGAATGGATTAAAAAACAACAACAAAAACAAAACAAGACCCATCTAGATGCTGCCTACAAGAGACTCATTTTGGGTCTAAAGATACCTGCCAATTGAACGTGAGAGGATGAAACCATCTATCATGCTAATGGATGCCAAAAGAAAGCTGTAGTACCAGCACTTATACCAGACAAACTAGATTTTAAACCAAATACAGTAGCAAGAGATGAAGAAGATTATGTCATAATTAAGGAGGCTATGTCCATCAAGAAGATCTTACAATTGTAAATATTTATGCCCCCAACTTTGGAGTACCTGGATATATAAATCAATTAATAACAAACATAAAGAAACCAATTGATAATAATGCAATAATACTGGAGGACTCTAACATTCCACTTACAGCAACAGACAGATCATCTAAGCAGAAAATCAACAAGAAAACAATGGCTTTGAATAACACAGTGGACCAGATGAATTTAACAGATATATTTGGAACATTTCATCCTTAAGCAATAGAATATACATTCCTTTCAAGTGCATAGGAAACAGTCTCCAGATTAGATCACATACTGTGTCATAAGTACCCCCCTCAACAAGTACAAAATGGTTGAGATCCTACCATGCACCTTTTCAGACAACAACACTATGAAACTTGAAGTCAAGTACAAGAAAAAATTTAGAAAGGTAATAAATACATGGAGATTATAGAACATCCTACTAAAGAATAAATGGGTTAACAAGGAAACTAAGGAAGAATAAAAAAATACATGGAAGCAAATGACAATGAAAACATGACAGTCCAAAACCTTTGGGATGCAGCAAAGGTGGTCTTAAAAGGGAATTATACTGCAATACAAGCCTACCTCAAGCAGCAAGAAAAGTCTCAAATACACAACCCAACTTCACACCTAAATGAGCTGGAAAAGGAACAGCAAATAAAGCCTGAAGCCAGCAGAAGAAGGGAAATAATAAAGATTAAAGCAGAAATAAACAATATAACAACAAACAAAAACCAGTAGAATAAACCGATGAAATTAAGAGCTGGTTAATGAAACAATGAAAGTGATAAACCCCTAAATAGACTTACTAAAAAGAAAGAGAAAGGACCCAGATAAATAAAATCATGAATGAGATAGGATAGATCATAACCAATACCACTGAAAAACAAAGGATTATAAGATAATATTAAGAAAAATTATATGCCAATAACCTGGGCAATCTGGAAGAAATAGATAAATTCCTAGAAACTACAAACTACCAAAATGAAATAGGAAGAAAGAGAAAATTTGAACAAACCCATACCCAGCAAAGAAATTGAATTAGTAATAAAAAAATCTCCCAACAAACAAAAAGCCCAGATCCAGATGGCTTCCCAGGGAAATTTTACCAGACATTTAAGGAAAAGTTAATAACTATTATCAAACTTCAAAAATAGAAATGTAAGAAAAATTTCCTAACTCATTCTAAGAAGCCAGCATTACCTTATTCTGAAGAAAAGATTCATGGCAGCTGTACTCTCAGTTTTGAAAGGGCAAAAACACTTTATTGATATTATAAAAATCTAAAACAGAAGAGGCAAATCCATGCATAGATGAGGGCAAAAGTAAGCAGTAAAGGAGAGTAAAGAGCACTTAACAACATCTAACCTCATTAGCGGGGGAAGCCCTGTGGAGACATCCAGGCTAGAGTTCTGACTGAAAGATCTGGGCAAGAATCCTCCCTTCAGGTGAGACAACTGACCATCCCCATATAGGCCATATTTATAGGGCAAATGACAGGGTCTGAAATTAAACATTGGTTTGCCTTCATGCAGATCAGAGTGCACTACATTCCTATGTTATCAAATCTTTACATATTCAAGGAGCCTGGGCTAGGTGTGTTTGCCTACCCTCCCAGATTCCATTCTGTGGGGCAGCCCAGACTGGAGCCAGAGAAAATGTAAGGCAAAATTTATTGCTTTTGGTGTCTAGACCAGAAGGGCCAATACTGACCGGAGGCCAGCTAATGTCAACTAATCAGGCTCCCAAAGTCACTTATGCAGCACAAGTCTCACAAACAACATTCTTTAACCTGCCTGATATGTGCAGGTTGGGGTAGTTGGTCATGCAGAGCAAATCACAGAAACCTTCATCCAAACAACATATACCTTGATTCAAAATCAAAGACACCCCTCCCCTGCCCGCAAAAGAGAATTACAGGGCAACATCCCTGATGAACATGAATGCAAAAATTCTCAACAAGGTACTGGTAAATCAAATCCTACAGTTCATTGAAAGAATTATTCACTGCCGTCAAGCTGCAGGGGTGGCTCAGGATTTGTGAATCATCAACATGATACACCATATTAATAAAGGAAAGGATAAGAACAATATGATCCTGTCAATAGATGCAGAAAAAGAATTTGACAAAATACAGAATCCAATCTTTTTATTTCATTTATTCATTTGAGAGAGAGGGAG
This sequence comes from Lontra canadensis, assembly GCF_010015895.1. Classification (NCBI taxonomy): domain Eukaryota; kingdom Metazoa; phylum Chordata; class Mammalia; order Carnivora; family Mustelidae; genus Lontra; species Lontra canadensis. The sequence continues at coordinate 112,630,202 of NW_022630995.1, forward strand.
AGCTAGAGTGAGCAAAAGAGAGCACATGAATGGGAGTGGGTGCTGATGGAGAGGGTGAAGCAGACTCCCCACTGAGCAGGGACCATAATGCAGGGGTCAATCCCAGGACCCTGGGATCATAACCTGTGCTGAAGGCAGATGTTTAACTGACTGAGCCACCCAAGTGCCCCTCTTTTATTTTTTTAATATTTATTTAGGAGCCTGATGCATGGTTCAGTATCAAGACTCTGAGATCAGGACCTGAGCCAAAACCAAGAGCTGGACATTGAACTGATGAGCCACCCAGGTGCCCCTAAAGCATCCACTCTTGATAAAACCCCTCAACAAAGTAGGTGTGGATAGAGCATACCTCAACACCATAAAAGTCATATACAAAAGACCTATAGCTAATATCAACCTCAATGGGGAAGAACTGAGAGATTTTCCTCTATTGTCAGGAATAACACAGGGATATACACTTTCACCATTACTATTTAACATAGTACTGCAAGTCTTAGCCTCATCAATCAAGCAACAAAAAGAAAATAAAGGTCATTCAAATAGGCAAGGAAGAAGTCAAACTTCCAGTGTTTGTAGATGATATGATACTCCACCTAGAAAGCCCCAAATCTCTACCAATAGATAGCTAGAACTAATATATGAATTCAACAAAGTTATAGGATATGAAATCAATGTACAGAAATCTATTGCATTTCTGTACATGAATAATGAAGCAGAAAAAAAGATCAAGGAATTGATCCCATTTGCAATTGTGCCCCAAACAGTAAGATACTTAGGAATAAACCTAACCTAAGAGGTAAGAGATCCATACTCTGAAAACTATAGAACACCTGTGAAAGATACTGAAAAGGATGGAAAGAATTGGTAAAACATTCCATGCTCATGAATTGGAAGAACATTGTTAAAATGTCTAAACTACCCTAAGCAATCTACACATTTAATCCAATCCCTTCCCTACCAAAATACCACCAGCATTTTTCACAGAGCTAGAACAAATAATTCTAAAATTTTTATGGAACCACAAAAGACCCCAAATAGCCAAAGCAATCTAGGAAAAGCAAAATAAAGCTGGAGGCATCATGATTCCAGACCTCAAGCTATATTGCAAAACTGTAATCATCAATAAAATATGGTACTGGCACAAAAACAGACCTATAAATAAATGGATTAGAATAGAAAACCCAAAAGGGGACCCATAAATGTATAGTGAACTAATATTTCTCTAAGCAGGAAAGAATACCCAGAGGTAAAAAAGCAGTCTCTTCGACATACGGTGCTGGGAAAACTGGAGAGCAACATGACGAAGATTGAAACTGGACCACTTACTTACACCATACACAAAAGTAAATTCAAAATGGATGAAATACCTAAATGTGAGACAAGAAACCATCAAAATCCTAGACAAGAACACAGGCAGCAAACACTTTGATTTCAGCCACAGCAACTTCTTACCAGACATGTCTCTGGAGGCAAGGGCAAGAAGCACAAATGAACTATTAGGACCCAATCAAGATAAAAATTGTCTGCACAGAAAAGGAAATAATCAAAGAAACTAAAAGGCAGACTTTGGAATGGGAGAAGACATTTGCAAATGATGTATCTGTTAAAGGGCTAGTGTCCAAGATCTATAAAGAACTTATCAAACTCAACACCCAGTAAACAAATAATCCAGGTAAGAAATGGGCAGAAGGCATGAACAGACATTTTTTTCAAAGAAGATGTCCAGACGGCTATTGTACACATTAAAAGATGTTCAAAATGACTCATCTTCTGGGAAATGCAAACCAAAACCATGATGAGATGTCACCTCACACCCATCAGAATGCTTAAAATTAACTCAGGAAACAGCAGATATTGGCGAGGGTCTCAGAGAAAGGGGAACACTCTTACACTGTTGGTGGGAATGCAAACTGGTGCAGCCACTCTGGAAAACAGTATTTATGTTCCTCAAAAAGTTAAAAATAGAACCACCCTATGATTCATCAATTGCAGTGCTAGGTATTTGCCCAAAGGTTACAAAAATACAGATTTGAAGGGGTACATGTACTTTGATGTTTATAGCAGCATTATCAACAATAGCTAAACTATGGAAAGAGCCTAAGTGTCCATGGACAGAGGAATAAAGAAGTGGTGTATATATATATCAGCCATCAAAAAGAATGAAATCTTGCCATTTGCAATGACATGGTTGGAACTTGAGTGTATTATGCTTAAGTGAACGAAGTCAGTCAGAACAAGGCAAATACCATATGATTTCACTCATATGTGGAATTTAGGAAACAAAACAGATAAACATAGGGGAAAGAAAAGAAAAGAGAGAGAGTGAAGCAAGCCATAAGAGGCTTTTAATGATAGAGAACAAATTGAGGGTTGATGAAGGAAGGTGGGTGGCAGATGGGCTAAATGAGTGATGGTTATTAAGGAGGGCACTTGTTATGATGAACAATGGGTATTATACATAAATGATGAATCACTAAATTCTACTTCTGATGCCAATATTATGCCATACATTAATTAGAATTTAAATAAAAATTTGTAGGGGCACCTGGGTGGCTCAGTGGGTTAAAGCCTCTGCCTTCGGCTCAGGTCATGATCCCAGGTTCCTGGGATCGAGCCCCACATCGGGCTCTCTGCTCAGTGGGAAGCCTGCTTCTCCCTCTCTCTCTCTGCCTGCCTCTCTGCCTACTTGTGATCTCTGTCTGTCAAATAAATAAATAAAATTAAAAAAATAATTTGTAAAAAAAAAAAAAAAAGAAATACTCTGATTGGTCACACCCAGCTCACTCCCCCAAACTGAGAGAGGTGGGAGTCAGCTGTATTTAAAGCCCATGGAACTGAGGAATTGAACATGGGAAGCCACAGTGGCTAGAAAAACATTGCTTTATAGTTCTCAAAAAAAAAAAAAAAGTAAGAATGATGCAGAACTGGCTTTGGGCCAACATATACACACTACCAACCATTTACTATGTGTGACTTTGGGCAAGTTATTTAATTATTCATTTAATTATTATTTAATTAATAATTTATTTCAATAATTAATAATTTAACAATTAATTATTAATAATTAAATTCAAGTTATTGAGTTCTTTTAGTTTCAATCTATCAAATAGAAATAATAATACATATCTTTTAGAATTTTTGACTATTGAATGAGCTATTATATATGTAATATATATATATATATATGGCATAATGATTAACATATAATAAATTCCCAATTAATATTAGCTTTCTCTATTTATGTGTACTTTCCCAAACTGCCTGCTCTCTATGTCAAATGTCAATGTATCATGCAGTTTTATTTTATACAAAACATAAAAATCTCTTAGAATCTGGATGAGCCTATTAGAATAACCCTGCTTCTTTTCTTCTTTCCTTCATTTTCCTTCCTTTTCCTTCCTTTCTTCATTCATTTTCTTTCCTTCCTTCCTTTTCTTCTCCATACTATTTCTGTAATATCTGCAACTATTACATTAATTGTTGAGAGCAAACAGGATAAATTACAACTGTTTATGAAAAGATTGGAAACCTAAAACAGTCTGAACATAGAGTTAAGTGTTAGTAATTGTGAACAAGCACATTTAGAATAATTTCCATAATTTGAACAAATACTATATCAATGTTTTCTAAATGAATAATTTCTTATTTTAATACGATATTATTTGTACCTATCCTAGGTCAGTTTCTGGTAGTTTACATTATACTTGGCTTAAAATGTTCACTGAGAAATGACCTAAATTAAATCAGTAATTCTTTCTGTGCCACTGCTATTAGGCTCAATTACTTGAGGACAGAGAATTAGTATTAGCGCTAACAATAGTTACTTATATAACATTACATCTTAATGAGGTTGAAGTGTTAACATTGGCCAAAGTTATGCCATGAAACTAGTACACATTAATTGAAAAACTATATTACAATCACACCTCAAATCAAATAGTCCAGACTCCTTGACAAGGGCATAATTCAAAAGTGAAGCCTCATGGCATCAACTGAGGACACCACAAATGAACCTTGAAAATTTTCACAGACTCATTAATTCTTTAACACAATATGTGAAAATTAGTTGGAACTTCAGATAGATTTTAACAAAATATTGTCCATGCTATATGAAATTTACTATGAAGAGAAAGATATAAAGACATAAACCATAAAAAAAAGATTTTAAAAAGATAATCTTTGCTTACAACAGTTAAGCTTATTCAGTTTTAATTGCATAAAATAATGTAACTTGAATTTGAGCAAAATGTCTACCAATTGAGGTTAATTTTTTCCTGGATATTTTGAATGTATATTTTAGCAACTTGTTTCTTCACATTATGCATGTATTTTAAGGTAATGCTTTAATACATTACAAAAACACAGTTTTTAAGTAAAGTGAAATTCATTTGTTAAAATATTATAAAACTTGAAAACCCTGACTTTGTAAAGTACAGAAATACTTGTTTTTAAATAAAAATATATCTTAATTCCAAATCAAATACCATTTTGTTATACCCTTTCTGCCATAATCTGTAGGAGAATGAGCTATCACTCTTATTTTTAAAAAGGTTTGCAATCTCAGGTATTTAAAACAACAATTCCGTGATGGTTCTGTTGGTATTTATTGATAGCATTACAGGTGGGAGTGTGTTTTGAGGTGTAGGTGGGGCTCCTTAGGACCTCCTTTGTCTGTGATTGGCAAATCTGTCTCTGTCCTCTCTATTATTTTTCAAGGAACTTCTACTTTGGGGGATTTATACCACCTAATTTGATATCCTGTATTTCTTCTTTTTCTCATTTTTTTCTTGGTTTTTATTTTTAAATTCTATATTCTAGCATATTTCCTTGCTTTTGTCTTCCAAACCTTCTACTGATTTAAAAAAAAAAAAACCCTATTCTGGAAATTTTGTTTTAAAAATGTAAGATCAGAGGACACTTGGGTGGTTCAGTTGGCTAAGCATCTGCCTTCAGCTCAGGTCAGTGACCTTTGAGTCCTAGGATTGAGTCCCACACTGGGCTCCCTGTTTAATGGGGAGTCTCTTTGTTCTTCTCCCTCTGCCCTTCCCCTCTGTTTGTGCTCCCTCTCTCTCTCAAATAAATAAAATCTTTTCTTCAAAGATTTTATTTATTTATTTGACAGACAGAGATCACAAGTAGGCAGAGAGGCAGGCAGAGAGAGAGAGGGGTAAGCAGGCTCCCTGCTGAGCAGAGAGCCTGATGTGGGGCTCCATCCTAGGACCCTGGGATTATGACCAGAGCTGAAGGCAGAGGCTTTAACCCACTGAGCCATGCAGGTGCCCTGAAATAAAATCTTCTAAAAAATAAAAATGTAAGATCAGAATAGCCAAGTTAATTTGGAAGAACAAACTTACTGTGTTGGTAGTATCAGATATTAATACCTAACAGTAAGTTACAATAATGAATATTGTGTGATACCAATACAAGAGTAGACCAGTAAATCAGGACTGAGGGTCCACGAAGAGACCTACAAACATACATGGTCATTGATTTATGACAAGGTAGTATTTCAGTGTGATGGAAAGAAGATATGTTCTTATTTACTAAAAACTATTGCGGAAAATATTATTTATGTGAAAAAATCTTGATCCTACTTGATATTGTATTGCAGATAAAAATGTGATAAATAAAATTGTAATGTTTCTACAAGAAAACAATGAAAAATATCTTAATGATATTAGGCTATGTAAAGATTTTTAAGAACACTCAAAAAAGGGGCACCTGGTGGCCCATTTGGTTAAGCATCTTCCTTGGGAGCAGGTCATGATCCTGAGGTCCTGGGATAGAGTCCCATGTCTGGCTCCCTGCTCAGCAGGGAGTCTGCTTCTCCCTTGGCCCCTCCCCTCTCTCCACTCAAATAAATGAATAAATAAAATCTTAAAAAAAATAAAGAATACAAAAATTCCAAACAAGAGAAAATTGGTGAACTAATTAACATTAAATGTCATTAAAAGTGAAAATTCAAGTCACCCCTTTGGAGAAGATATTTGTCATCTTATTATTTGATGAAGAACTCATATCCTGTATATTTAGAGATAAAATTCCTACAAATCACTAAGAAAAAGAGAAAGTTCAAAAGAAAAATGACAAATAACTGTACCAGACACTTTATAAGCAGCCATCAAAATGACTAATAAACATATTGACTTATGCTAAATTCATTAATCATTAAGGAGATATAAGTTAAGGTCCCAGTTTAATACTTCCATGCACCTATTAGAATTTCATAACAAAACAGAGAAACAAACAAAAGCAAAAAAAACTGACACTAAGTTTTTGCGGAGCAAACTGTTGGTGGAGCAAACTGTTGGTGAAATTGTTAAGTTATTAGAATCATTTTGGGAAGCAACCTTGCAGTATCTCTTAAGTTGAACATTTGCATGTGCTTTGAAGCAGCAAATCTCCCAAGTATAAATGCTACAGAAATGTATGTATATGTACAATCAAAGACAAGCATAATGATGTACATAGTAGCATATGTACATATAAAATATACTGTTTTATAATGGACCCAAACTGAGAACAAGTCAGAGGTGTAGAATTAATAAACTGTGATATATTCATACAAGGAATTATTATTCAGCAATGAAAATTAACAAAATGGCAACTGAGCAACATAATATGAAATAATCACAAAAAAGATTGAACAAGAGAAGTCAATCACATAGTTTTTACTGTATAAATATATGGAAAATAAAAAAAATCATAGGCAGAACTGATCAGTATAGTAGTATTTGCTGGGAAGAGAGAGATACTAGAAAGGAGGATGATAGGAGCTTCTGTGGTGCTGATAATATTCTATCTCTTGATTTTTGTATCATTACAGGGAGGTATTCACTTTGGTAAAATCACTGAGCTGTATAATTTTTGATTAGAGCACTATTTTGTATGTATACTATATTTCTTTAAAATATTATATGAATTTCTAAGACATCTTTATAATTTTTTTTGTTTTTCATGTGAGCCTCTTCTTGTTTTATAGATATACTGTCTTCTTGATCCCTCATGATAAGTGAAATTTTAAGATATTTAAAACTCTCATATGTTCCTAGGATTTTGTTTCCTTTAGCTTTTTCTATCTATTTACCTCTAACATTTTTTTTTCCTGCAGTCTATATTGGATATGTGTTGATTCATGGCTTCTATTCTTATTTAATTGAATAATTATTTAGTAATTGTTCAGTTCCTAATGAATTATTCCCAATGAATTAGTGGGAAGCATTATAATGTACCTAGTGTACATAGGAAGGCTTATTTACCTGCAAAGATTGGATTAGGGCAAGTAAATAATTAACATACTATTATGTTGGCATTTCCTTAAGAAGATGATTAGCAAAGCTTTCCTTTGAAATACTTGGATTCCTCTGTTTCTCCTTCCTAAAATAGGAAATTTATTTTGAAAATAACGATGTTTTTGCATTTGTCCAAGATTAATGCTTAGACACTAGCTGTTTCCTTCCACTGCTGATAATAAGTTTTGGTTACGTATCTAGGTACAGGGCCTTTAGGCAAGAGACTCTTGAATACTATTACAGTCAATACTCCAACTGTAGTCCTACATCTTAAGTTTGCATCCCAGCCTTCCTAGAATCTTTCCAGAATTTTTATTAGAAGAGTGGTTCTCACTTTTGTTATAACCACCTTGTACTCATTCTGATTTACAAAATCGTCAGTTTGCTTCTTAGTCACTACAGTTCCATTCAAATGCCCTTTCCAGGAAATACTTGAAATTCTTCACCTTTTAGTGATCTTTCATTGTTATGGGCTCATACTTCTAATATCCTCTCACTATCATCTTTATAGCATTGTTGGAAGGAGAGTATAAATGTATGGACTTATTTTATAACCTTGAATCACAAGGCAGATAAATACATGTTTAAAAACACGTGTGTCTGTCATAATTGAAAGAGCATTGTAATTAGTCAAAGATAAACTTGGATTTAAGTTTCACTATAGCTTTATATCAAATAGTTGATTCTGACCAAGTATCTAACAGTTCGGAGCTTAATTTGTTAATCTAAAGTATGGAGATCTATGGGGCGCCTGGGCGGCTAGTGGGTTAAGCCGCTGCTTTCGGCTCAGGTCATGATCACAGGGTCCTGGAATCGAGCCCCCCATCGGGCTCTCTGCTCAGCAGAGAGCCTGCTTCCTCCTCTCTCTCTGCCTGCTTCTCTGCCTACTTGTGATCTCTCTGTTAAATAAATACAATCTTTAAAAATAAAATAAAATATGGAGATCTAAAACATGTTAATCTAACACATGAAACAATGCAAAAACTGAAATGCTGTAGAGCTGTGAATGACTTATTATTTTGTATTTATTGAAAATAATGAATATCATCTTATTAAGCAAAAATATAAAAAGCATTGTATTATATAATTTAAAAAATCTTGGCTCATATTCAATGTAGTAGTAATTGATGAGTCATACAGATTTTATTCTCGCTAATACTAATTATAATAGTGAATTTATTCTATCCATACCATAATATTTTCCTAAAGCAATCAAGAAAACATAATAAATTATAGTCTCCCTATTTCTGTTCAACTTATGCAAATATCTTTACATATTGGATAGCTCGAGATTAAAATTAGCGCATTATTTCTTTAACTGAGAAGATTGTCAGTATGAGAACCAAAAATATGCACACATTTAATACATGAATAGTGTGGGAGCTTTGTACTATGCTAACTTAGCTAAAATGGAACTATGTTTCCAAGAATTCTGTTCCCTGTGTAATTCTAGATTAGTATTGCCCACAGGAGAAATATCTGTACAGTTTGAAAAGCAGAAGGGAAACAACAGCCATGTGGAGACTTGGCAGGTTAGTGTTGGATTAGGCACTGCAAACTTGAGTAGTCACTTCTTTGCTTAAAATACTTAGTGAGTTCCCATGCATTTAAAATATCTTTTATAAAGATATTTTTATCTTTAAAATCTTTTATGAAATCTTTTATAAATCTTTTTATAAAGATTATAGCATACGTACATATAAAACAAAATCTTTTATAAAGATTATTAAGATGGTAAAATGGATTCTACTATCTACATCTAAAATCTTGTTTTGAATTTCTCTTCCAATCAATCATTATACTCAGAACAACCTATACTTAATTTAGTTCTTTGTGCAACCCAAGCATTTTGTCAACACATGTTCTGCAGTCACATAGCTTATGGCATTTCTGCTTGGAAAAGTTTTATCCCGTTTTTGTCAGTCAGTCTTACTCCTGTAAATTCTTCAAGACTCAACTCTGGCCTCCTACTCTAAGCCAGTTTCTATTCCCTTGTTATACAATGTATAGTTTCCATTTATGGCAATTAACACAATTGTAATCAGGAAAAATTGTGTAATATTTTGTTTTATATCTTCTTCCTCCTTAGAAAGTCAAATTGACCTGGAACTGTATTCCATAGCAATATCTTCATAAGATTTGTCATATAGGCAAATAAATAAAGAGTTCAAGTCTACTCAGAATAGACATACTTGTTAAAAGTAAAAAAATACATAGTATTTCCCATAGTGTTACATTTTATGAAAACGCTGGGAAAATGGGTCTGTTTTTCTTACACACACACACACACACACACACCATACCCTAAGCTCTGATAACAACTAAAATATAAGAAAAAATCTGGGTTTCTATACCACAGACCTAAAACACAAAAATCATAATGAGGAAGAGAAAGTTTTAAAAACAAATATGCTAATATTTCCAAAGGAAAATAAATAAAACAATAGCAAAAGATCATGTCATAATGGATTTTTTAGTTCATATTTTATATGATTTTATAGTAGCTTGCATAAACTCCATAACACTGACAAGTTAATTAACTTCAGGTTATATATTCGTTGTATTGTTATTTAGGTAGGGATAGCTTGTTAACTAAAATTAAATAAATATAGCCTGTTACCAAGTATCAGTTATGAAAAAAAAATGCAAAATACCTATTGAGCATACAAACTTTGTTTTTAAGAACTGTCTTTATCTTTGAATATTTATTACAATTTTTAAATTCAATAATCCAATACTCAAGTAATCTGTGTTGGTGGATCTCAAGCAATATCTTACAAAAAACACATTGTATTTCCATTATAATTTAGCTTATACTACATGACTTAAACTTCATAGAAAATATGAATATAAAGAAGGATGGTAATATATTTTCTTATTTCCAATATTTTATAACAAATTAAAAATGCTATGACTACCATATTGGGGAGACTAGTATATCAGTGTTGGCAATGCAATAATTTATAATTTCTAGTTGATAAACTAAAATATCATGAGCTAAGAAAAATGGATTATTTTCAAATGCACTGCTTTATAATAGTGACAAAATTGTCTTTCTCAGTGAAAATGCACCAAAATCCTTCAAAATCAAATGAGAGAAATTCTTGTAAACACTATCTTTGTATTGCTTACATAAACAGTGTAGAGTCTATAAAATATTTATATAGTACAATCTACTTGATTATTCTTTCTATAATACCCCTCTTTATTAATTAGGGCATTATTATGGCACAGATTCAGCACAATGAATTTCAGTGACTGAGTGATTGAATGTATCTTTATGACTCACTTGTAGGAAATATTGCATGAAAGTAATTGTTTGACAACGAAGAGACTTTGAGGTGATCTAATGGATGGTAATGTATATGCATTGGATGAGTTTGATTAGCATTTTTATTGATCAAGAATGTTGGGGGGCGCCTGGGTGACTCAGTGGGTTAAAGCCTCTGCCTTCAGCTCAGATCATGATCCCAGGATCCTGGGATCGAGCCCCACATCGGGCTCTCTGCTAAGCAGGGAGCCTTCTTCCCTTCCTCTCTCTCTGCCTCTCTCTCTGCCTACTTGTGATCTCTCTTTCTCTGTCAAATAAATAAATGAAATCTTTAAAAAAAAATAAAAAGAATGTTGGAATTTAGTAACTGGCTTAACAACATTGATTCCACTAAAATTTACTAATAAATATTGTTATTCTAAAATGTCATTAGTAAGTTGTGATACCATATATATACCTTTAATTCAGCCACTCATTCAATAAATAAATTGAGCCCCTACCATTTATTAGATTCAGTTTTAAGTCCTGGAAATACAATGTTGAATAAGACTATTAAGTTCTCTTTCACAAATGCTTCCAATCTAATACCATACAGACAGAAAGGATAAAGAATAATGTAAGAAAAGTGAAAGAGATAAACATAGATAAAAGGAAATACAGTCTTGGGACATGGTTCTAAAATCTGCCACAAAACCTCATTTTTTCTTCAATTTTGGCACATTATGTAGTATTTTTATTAACATATAAGGTATTATTTGTTTCATAGTATTTATAATTTAAATTCAATTAACCAACATATAATACATCATTACTTTCAGACATAGAGTTCAGTAATTCCTCAGTTGCATATAACACCCAATGCTCATCACATCACATGCCCTCCTTAATGCCCATAACTAATTACCTCAATCTCCTCACACACCTCTCCTCTAGCAACTCTCAGTTTGTTTCCTGTAGTTAAGAGTCTTTCATGGTTTTTCTTCCTCTCTTATGACTTCCCATTCAGTTTTCCCTCCCTTCCTCTATGATACTCTGTACTGTTTCTCATAGTCCACATGTGAGTGAAACCATATTGTCCTTCTCAGATTGATTTATTTCACTCAGCATAACACCCTCCAGTGCCATTCACATCAATGTAATACTCATCCTTTCTGATGGCTAAATAATGTTCCGTTGTATACAGGAGCCATATCTTCTTTATCCATTCATCTTTTGATGGACATCTTGGCTCTTTCTACAGTTTGGCTATTTTGGACATTGCTGATATAAACACTGAGGTACAGGTACCCCTTCAGATCACTAAATTTGTATCTTTGAGGTAAATACCTAGTGTGCAATTATTGGGTCATAGGATAGCTGTACTTTATTTTCTTGAGGAACCTCAATACCTTTTCCAGAGTGGCTGTACCAGCTTGCATTCCCACCAACAGTGTAAGAGGGTTCCACTTTCTCTGCATATTTGCCAACATTTGTTGTTTCCTGTTTTGTTAATTTTAGCCACTCTGACTGGTATGAGGTGGTATCTCATTGTGATTTTGATTTGTATTTCTTTGATGCCAAGTGATGTGGACCATCTTTTCATGTGTCTGTTGGCCATTTGTATGTCTTTTTTGGAGAAATATCTGCTCATGTCTTCTTCCTGTTTCTTGACTGGATTATTATTTTTTGGGGGGGGTGTTGAGCTTCATAAGTTCTTTATAGATCTTGGATACATGTCCTTTATCTGACATGTCATTTGCAAATATCTTCCCCCATTCATAGTTGCCTTTTAGTTTTGTTAACTATTTCCTTTGCATGCAGAAGCTCTTTATCTTGATGAAGTCCAGAAGTTCATTTGTGGTTCTCTTTTCCTTGCCTCCAGAGGTGTGTCTAGCAAGAAGTTGCTGTGGTCTAGGTCAAAGAGGTTGTTGCCTGTATTCTACTCTAGGATTTTAATGGATTCCTGTCTCACATTTATGTCTTTCATCCACTTTGAGCTTATCTTTGTGTATGGTGTAAGAATATGGCTCAATTTCATTCTTCAACATGTGGTTGTCAATTTTCTCAACACCATTTGCTGAAGAGACTGTCCTTTTTTCATTGGATTTTCTTTCCTGCTTTGTCGAACATTTGTTGATCATAGAGCTGAGGGTCCATTTCTGTGTTCTCTATTCTATTCCATTGATCTATGTGTCTGTTTTTGTGCCAGAACATACCATCTTGATGATTACAGCTTTGTAATAGAGCTTGAGGTCTGGCATTGTGATGTCACCAGCTCGAGTTTTCTTTCTCAACATTCCTCTGGCTACTCTGGGACTTTTCTGGTTCCATACAAATTTTAAGATTATTTGTTCCAGCTCTGTGAAAATGTCAAAGATATTTTGGTAGGGATTACTTTGAATGTGTAGGTGCTTTGGGTAGCATAGAGATTTTAAAATATTTATTTTTCAATCATGAGCATGGAATGTTCTTCCCTTTCTTTTTGTCTTCCTCAATTTCTTTCTAAGTGTTATATACTTTTTAGAATACAGATCCTTTGTCTCTTTGATTAGGTTTATTCCTAGTTATCTTAAGCTTTTCGGTGCATTTGTAAATGAGATCAGTTCCTTAATTTCTCTGTCTTCTATCTCATTGTTAGTGTATAGAAATGTAACTAATTTCTGTGCATTGATTTTATATCTTGCCACGTTGTTGAATTTCTGTATGAGTTCTAGCAATTTTGGGGTGGAGTTTTTTTGCAGTTTCCACATAAAGTATCATGTTATCTGCAAAGAGTGAGAGAATTCTTTTTTTGCCAATTTGGATGTCTTTTACTTCTTTTGTTGTCTGATTGCTGAGGCTAGGACTTCTAGTACTACTTTGAGCAATGGTGGTGAGAGTGTGCATCCTTGTCATGTTCTTGACCTTAGGGGAAAAGCTCTCAGTTTTTTTCCCATTGAGAATGATATTTGCTGTGGGTTTTTTGTGGAGGGCTTTTATGATATTGAGGTATGTCCCCTCTATCCCTACACTGTGGAAAATTTTAATTAAGAAAAGATGCTATATGTGATCAAATGCCATTTCTACATCAATTGAAATGATCATATGGTTCTTGACCTTTCTTTTATTAATCTGATGCATCACAATGATTGATTTTCAATTGTTGAACCACCCTTGCAGTGAAGGAATAAATTCCACTTGGTCATGATGGCTAATCCTTCTAATGTACTGTTGGATCCTTTTGACTAGTATCTTGGTGAGAATTTTTGCATCCATGTTCATCAGGAATATTGGTCTGTAATTCTTTTTGGTGGGAGTCTCTGTCCGGTTTTGGGATCAAGGTAATGCTGTTCTCAGAAGAATGAGTTCAGAAGTTTCCCTTCCATTTCTGTTTTTTGAAACAGTTTCAGAAAAATAGGTACTATTCTTCTTTAAATATTTGGTAGAATTCCCTGGGAAGCCATCTGGCGCTGGACTCTTGTTTGTTGGGAGATTTGGATTACTGCTTCAGTTCCCTTGCTAGTTATGGGTCTGTTCAGATTTTCTATTTCTTCTTGTTTCAGTTTTGGTAATTTATAAGTTTCTAGGAATGCATCAATTTCTTCCAGATTGCTTAATTTGTTGGCATATATTTGCTCATAATATGTTCTTAAAATTGTTTGTATTCCTTTGGCATTTGTTGTGATCTCTCCTCTTTCATTCATGATTTTTTTAATTTGGGTCTCTCTCTCTCTTTTGATAAATCTGGCTAGGGGTTTATTGATCTTATTAATTATTTCAAAGAACTGGCTTCTAGTTTCATTGATTGGTTCTACTATTCTTTTGGTTTCTATTTCTTTTCTCTCTCTCTCTCTCTCTCTCTCTCTTTTTTTTTTTTTTTTTTTTGGTCTTATCTTCATTATTTCTTTCTCCTGCTTGGTTTTGGTATTATTTGCTGTTCTTTTTCCAGCTCCTTTAGGAGGAAGGTCGGCTTGTGTATTTGAGACTTCTCATTTCTTGAGAAATGCTTGCATTGCTATGTTCTTCCCTCTTAGGAATACCTATGCTGTATCCCAAAGATCTTGAACAGTTGTATTTTCATTTTCATTTGTTTCCATGTTGTAAAAAATTCTTCTCTAATTTCCTTGTTGATCCATTCATTCTTGAGTAGGATGCTCTTTAACCTCCTAATATTTGAGTTCCTTCCAAATTTCTTCTTGTGATTGAGTTCCAGTTTCAAAGTATTGTGACCTGAAAATATGCCAGGAATAATCCCAATCTTTTGGTATTGTTCAAAACTTGATTTGTGACCCAGTAGGTTTTCTATTCTGGGGAATGTGCCATGTGCACTTGAGAAGACTGTGTATTCTGTTACTTTGGGATGGGATGCTCCATATATATCTGTGAAGACTGTCTGTTCCAGTGTATCATTCAAAGTCCTTATTTCTTTGTTGATCTCCTGCTTAGATGATCTGTCCATTGCACTGAGTGGGGTGTTAAAGTCCCTTACTTTATTGTATTATTATCAGTGTGTTTCTTTGATTTTTATTATTAATTGGTTTATGTAATTAGCTGCTCCCAAGTTAGGAGTGTAAGTATTTTGTTAGGTCCTGTTGGATAGACACTTTATGTATGATATAGTGTCACTCTTATCACTTACTATAGTCTTTGGTTTAAAATCTAGTTTGTCTGATACAACTATTTCTACCCCACCTTTCTTTTGATGTCCATTAGCATGATAAATGGTTCTCCATCCCCTCATTTTCAATCTGGAGGTGACTTGAGCCGAAAATAACTCTCTTGTAGGCATGTTGATGGGTCTTATTTTTTGTTTTTTGTTTTTGTGTTTATCCAATCTAATAAACTGTGTCCTTTGATCAGAGCATTTAGTCATTTACATTCAGAGTAACTATTGAAAGATATGAATTTAGTGCCATTATATTAGCTGTAGAGTCCCTGTTTCTGTATATTTTCTCTCTTTCTTTCTGGTCTATGTTACTTTGAAGCTCTTTCTTCACTTGCAGGACCCCCTTTAATATTTCTTGTAGGGGTGGTTTAGGGATCACAAATTCTTTTAGTTTCATTTTGTGCTTGAAACTCTTTATCTCTCCTTCCATTCTTCATGACAGCCTTGCTAGATAAGGTATTCTTGGCTGCATGTTTTTCTCATTAATAACCTGAACACATTATGTGCCCTTTTTGGTCTGCCAGGTCAGTGAGGATAGATCTTCTGCCAGTCTTATATACCCACCCTTGTATGTTAAGCACTTCTTGTCTTGAGCTGCTTTCAGGATTTTCTCTTTATCTCTGAAATTTGCAAACTTCACTATTAATGTTGGGATGTTGATCTAATTTTACTAATTTTGGGGGAGTTCTCTATACCTCCTGGACTTGAATGCCCGTTTCCTTTCTCAGATTAGGGAAGTTTTCAGCTATGATTTGCTCAAATATAACTTCTGCCCCCCTTCTTTCTCTGGGAATCCAATACTTCTATTATTGTTTTGCTTTATGGTATTGCTGATTCTTTGAAGCTTCATTTCATGGTCCATTAGTTGTTTTTCTCTCTTTTCTTTACCTTTCTTTCTTTCCATCATTTTGTTTTCCATGTCAGTAGCTTTCTCTTTTGCCTCATTTACCCTAATTGTTAGAGCATCCATTTTAGACTGCATCTCAGTTAAACCCTTTCAGTTTCCACTTGATTAGATTTTATATCTACACTAAAAGATTCTCTAATGTCTTTTACACATCTTTTCAAGCCCTTCTAGTAACTTTTTAAATGTTATTCTGAATTCTAGCTCTGAGGTATTACTTATATCCATATTGATTATCTCTATAGCAGAGAGTATTACCTCTGGTTCTTTCTTTTGCTGTGAATTTCTCCTTCTAGTGATTTTGTCCAGAGAAGAAAAAATGAACAAGAGAAGAAAATAAAAAATATCCACCATGACCCTGGCAAAATACACACTAGACAAATCTGATGAAGTCAGTTACCAAAAAAGAAAAGAAAAAAAAAATAAAAGGGAAAAAGGGAGAGAATATAATTGCACAGCTGGATAAAACAGTGATCCACTTGGCCCTGTGTGTTTTGGTCTGTTTGTTAGAAGACACTAAATCCCAAAATTGTAAAGAAAGAAAAACTTGTATATATATACAAAAATAAAATTGAGTATAGTGAAAGGAAGCAAAAAATGAAAAATATATCTGTAAAATGTCAATGCAAAAACGATAATTAAAAAAGGACTTAAAAGTTTAAGAGTTGATAGAATAAGAAACAAGTTGAAAAGGAAAAAGAAGAGAATAAAAAGAAAATTTTAAACTGAAAAACTAAGATTCATGAGAGTAAAACCTCAGATCCTATACTATTTTCCCACAGTGCAGGAGTTTCTCAGTTCTGTGTAATCCAAAAACTTGTTATTCAACTGATGTTCCTGCTGCTCTTCAGGGAGAGGGGCCTATTGCACTTATTCTCAGGTGTTTTTGCCTGGGAAGAATTTCACCACCCCTTGCCAGAGTAGCAGCCTCAGTATAAACTTCGTTGGATTGTTCTATGTGGTTTTTGTTCCCTGAAGGTTTTTTGGGTTGCTTTAGAGGATGGGAAAAAATAAATAGTAAAAATGGTGGTGCCCTGATCTCCAAACCTGAGGCCCAATGATGGTGGTTCCCACTCTTCAGTGCCCCCTCAGGAAAAAGCAGTCCTGTACCTTTGTGTGCACCAAACTCTGTAGACCCCTGCAGGGCACACCTGTACCAGTCCTCTCAGGGGAGAAAGGGTGATGTCCTGTGGCCTGGGGCTTGCTGGGCCCCTGCTCATGGAGTAATTGTCAGATCCTTTCTGTACCTGCACTGCTCCCTCTGAGGGAATGAGCAGGGTTCTCCCAAAGGCTGTTGCTTGCTTCCAGGTCCCCTGTTTGGAGAGTGATTGCCACGTCATGGTGAGGCTTATGGTTTATGGCAATACCTAGCTGAAAGATCACTCCAGGGCTTACTAATTATAGTCTGCTTCCTCACTCCTACTTCTTCACTCTGCTGCACTCAGGTATCCCTATTCTTTCTATGACCCTGGGATCCTAAGACCACACTGTCTTACCGAGGACTCCGCCCTGCTTTGCCACCTGAGCACCTTTCAGGCAGGGAGGTCCCTAATAGAAGCAGACTTCTAAAAGTTCTGATTTTGATATATCATTTTCATATAGCCACTGCGATATCATTTGCTGGTAGCTGGCTTATGGAGTCTCCCTCCCTCTGCTATATATCTGACACAACCCCTCAGATTGATTCACTACTCTGCACCTCCTACCTTGCAGAGAGTGGTCGCTTTTCTAATTGTAGAATTGTAGCAATTCTTTTCTTAGATCCCAGGTTGAACCCACAGGTGTTTAGCATGATTTCATAGATAACTAGCTGAATTCAGGGGACCAAATGAAACACGGATTCCCTAATCTTCCACCAACTTCCCTCTTTCTGAAACATTTTATAACTTCAAATGCGATTTCATTATGTTCACATTTTATATTTACAGTTGGCCCTTGAACAGCATGAGTTTGAAATATGTGGGTTCACTTATATGCTTTTTTATATAGTTCAGCACTGTAAATGTATTTTCTCTTATGATTTTCTTAACATTTTCTTTTCTCTATGTTACTTAATAATAGGAATATAGTAAGTAATATAAAGTAATAAATAGTTCATAAAAATATGTGTTAATCAACCTTTTATGTTATTGGTGAGACATCAGATCAAAGTAGACTATTAGTAATTAAGTTGTTGGGGAGTCCGAAGTTATATGCAATCTCCAACCCCAATATTATTCAAGGACGAGCTGTATATATATTTGTATATTCCCATGTGTATTGAAATACAATCTCAGATGGGCCATATCATACATTGTCTATCCCCGATACTCTCTTGTATGTGGAAAGTACTTAATCAAATCTAGTTAGAATTTAAATGCTGATAGTTCTTGGGCAAATGTGTGAAAATGAGAAATGTGCTTGCAAAATTAGTTATGTGGCTAAGTACTATATTAGTACATCAGCTATACATACCTACAGGTATAGATTGATGATGTGTTATCAGTATTTTCCTATTTTTTTTTTTTAAGGAGAGTAAAGAAGAGGTATAGACTGGTTGAAAGACAAAATTTGGCTGGAATTAGGTTGCAGAGAATTGAAGTATGAAAGACCCATCTAAGACAAGGAGAGACACTGTGCTTAGACAATAGGGCTGATCAAGAAATGATAACTAGGAAGCTAGAACAGGAAAACAGTGTGGTATCTAGCAGGGGCCCAAAGGGGTGTTGAAAGCTAGGTTTCACAAACAGCCAAAAAGATGTATTAAAAAAGATAGCAGGGTCAACGTTGGAAGTCCAGTGGTTCTAAGTTTTGGATATTAGCTAGCTTCACAATGTACTTTTATGAGTCAATAGTGAAGCTAAGTTAAAGTGTTAGAGGGAAGGCAGTACTAGATATATGGGCATACTGAAATTAATCCTTGTGTAATGTTTATGGTTTTATAATATTTAGAATGGTGATGTCAGAAACATCTAGTTATTCTGGGTTTTCTTTTTCTTGATATTAAGGGTTTGAACTTTTATGTGATGGAGTTCTAAATACTTTCTTTTAAAGTACCTCATGCCTTATCCTGCCCTTAAAGAGAGGAAGTGTGGAATAGTGGGTCCTGTGAAGTCTTTGGAGTCTATAGACTTGGTTTTAAGTCCTTGTTTAGCTCTAGAGATCTTCGGCAACTCTAACTTCAGTTACCTTACTCATTTACAGTATTGCGTCTAAAATTACATTTTTTGGAATGTTATTGGATTTAAGTATTCCTGTAGTACCTTGCATAAAACTGTTACGTGAAGTTATTTAAATCAGTTAATGAAACATTTATTAAATACTTTCTATATTGCAAGACTTATTTTATATATTGGCAGCTGCTCAATAAATATTTATTGAGCTACTTTATTTTTTATATACATTTGATGGGCAGCCTTCCTTAATAGTATTCATTATGAGTTTACCATACATTTTGTTTTGTTTACTTCTTTGACTTTTTTTTAATCTATTTTTAAAAATTTGAGTATAGTTGACACAATATTACATTAGTTTCACATGTACAATTTAGTGATTTAATGAGTTTGTATATTTATGCTATGTTTATCACAAGTATAACCACTATCAGTCCCATTATATCACTATTACAATATCATTGACTATGTTTCTTATGCTCTGTTTTTTATTCCCATGACTAGAAGCCTGTATCCGCTATTCCCCTTCACTCATTTTGCTGAATCCCCCCCTCCCCTCTGGCAACCATCAGTTTGTTTTCTGTATTTATAGTTCTTACTTTGCTTTTTGCTTTTTATTCTTTTTTAGATTCCATTTATGAGTGGAATCATATGGTATTTGTCCTTCTCAGTCTGACTTATTTCACTTAGCATGATGCCCTCTAGGTCCATCCATGTTGTCTCAGATGGCACAATTTCATCTTTTTTTAATGTCTGTGTAGTATTCCATGCAGTTTTAACCCTGAGGTACTCACAGTACATATAGTTTACCACCCATATTCTCAATCCTCTTAAGACACAGGAATTCATAAAAGAATTTTTAATATTTCACTGGGGGTATATTTTAAAAAGATATGTAGGAGTTCAGGACTCAATTTCTGAACATTTGTATATCATGATAAAACACAGGAAAGAATATGAACAAATCATGGGAAGCAGAATAATTTAATATATAAAGAAGATTACCTAATCAGAGAAAGAAACATTATTTTCATTGTTCATTAAATAAATTTCCAAATAAGGAAGAAAAACACATGTGTGAAATATGTATTTCAGTTTTTTCTAATTTTTTTTTTTTTTTGTATACTAATACAAAGATTAGTGTATAGTGTTTGGATTTTTGATGAGTTTAATCGTTAAGGTCAGGGTTCTCAGTAATTCTCTGTGATAGCTTTATTTCTCAGATACTTGATTTTTTCTCCTTAAAGTCCTCATCTGACCTTTAATTAGATTGCCAGTGACAATCTGTCCATATTTTTAAAATAAGAGCATTAACACTGATATTAATTGAGGTCTTGTTTGTCAGAAATATTTTTTCTTTTGTTCTAGATAATTTGTTGCTTTGTGTTTGGACACTAATTTTATGCTAATGATACCGAAATATTTCATTAGAAAATTTTGATATCTTAAATGCACTATAGTAAAAATAACTAAATACTTTCTTTTTCATATTATTTTTAAAATTTCTTTAATTAACATATAATGTATGATTTGTTTCAGGAGTACAGGTCTGTGATTTATCAGTCTTACACAACACCCAACACTTACCACAACAAATACGCTCCAGTGTCCATCACCTAGCCATCCCATCCCTTCTCCCCCTCCCCTCCAGCAATCCTCAGTTTGTCTCCCTCTCTGGTTTCATCTTGTTTCATTTTTAACTAAATGCTTTCATTTTGACCTGCATATGAACTGGAAAAGGGAAGATTAGTAAGAAGTCACAAGAAATTATATATTTAAAAATATCTCATCAAGTTAAATTGTGGAGAAACTAGAAGGGCTGAATTTGGGTAATTCAAATACCCTTGGACTCAAATCCTGCTACATGAAGGAATATTAAATTCAAGAGAATGAAAAGTTCCAACCAACATATGTAGATTCAGAAATATTTTGATCCTATCTGCACTTTACAGGGCCTTTGAATTAATAAACAACAATAAAATTGACAGGTTCAAAAAAATGCACCATAAAATCTAAATACTTTATTTGGAATCAAAGAAGAATGAAAGGATAAAACATAGTACCAGAAGCTAGGACACATACATTTTATTCCTAGATTTGCTGCTAATACATTTTATAGGATTTTAATTTATCAGTCCTGAGGCCTGGGAATCTTCATTTTTAACAAATACCTGGGTGATACCTAAGGAGGTATTCTGTGGACCACATTTTGAGTAATATTGAACTTGGTGAAACCTGAGACTATTTCCAAGTCCCAAGTTCAGTGAATTTTTCAATCACATTTTCTGTGATTAGTATACAAAATGATATTTATAGCATCACAAGAAAACCATACATTTATAATTATATTTACTTATTTGCCAGAGAAAATTTGCCTTATCTGTTTCGATGATTATTTCTTTTCTTTTTTTTCCATTCTTCTCTTTTCTCTTTTCTTCTCTTCTCTCTTCCTTTCCCTTCTTTTCTTTCATTTTCTTCATTTTTAAGTTAACTCTACACCCAACATGGGACTCAAACTCATGGCTCCAAGATCAAGAGTTGCACACAGTCTTGTAATTGGACCAGCCAGGCAATCTGCTGGTTAATTCTTTTTTAATTTTTGACATAAATTAGGAAAAGGAGAATTGAGTTATAGGATATTCAATTAAAAAAAAATGCCCTGAAATACAATCCTCAAAAAAGAGAGTTGAATCTTCAATATTTTAGTAATCTTAATTTCCATCAGACTTTTAGCAGAATCATATTTATTGGATGAAAAATGGGTGAGTCAAGTAGTAAAAAGTGAAATTAATTGTTATATTTAAAAAAAAAATTCTTCCCTTTACTTTTTCTTAGGAATAAAAATCAAACAAATGAAAAATGTTTGAAATATTTGTACTCATTACTATAAGTAGGTAGGAATATTTCTGTAAAATTTTCTGCATCAAAATGTCAGAGAGGAACTTAGAAATTACTTTTTAACTCAACAATACATTTAGTATACATCTCAATTTACTTGCATTTTGATGAATCTGTAGAATATAAAGTACATAAAAACAAGCTTTTCCTTTAAGAAGTTAACAGCTGAGACCTGGAGAGGCAAGATTGGGGAGGAGTAGCAGACTGAAATGGCATCAGATCCCAGGAGTTCAGCTAAATAGGTATCAAACCATTCCGAACACCTACAAACTCAACAGGAGAAGAAGAGCAGCAATTCTAGGAACAGAAAATCAACCACTTTGCAGAAGGTAGGAAGTACGAAGTGAATCTGAAGTGACAGGAAGATAGACCGCATGGGGAGGGGCTAGCTTCTGGCAAGTGGTGGAACAGTGGAGCACAAAATCAGAACTTTTAGAAGTCTGCTCCACTGAGGGATATCACTCCTCAGGCTAAGTGGGCTGGAACACTCATGGAGACAGTGTGGTCACAGGTCCCATGGGATCACAGAAAGATCAGGGTGAGTGAGTGTGGCAAGAGCTGCCAGGTATCAGAACAGGGAAGCTGACTACAGAGACAAGGATGAAGAGTGAGGTTTAAGATCAAGATTACATTAAACCATGATCCAAGGAAGAGTCAGGCCACTGCTCTTCGAGCAGGGACCCCACAAGTGGCAGATCCAGGGAAACTCACCTTCCTCTTCTAGGAGGAGGTGCACGGCAGGAATCTGCTGGGTTTGCAGACTTCAAATGAGGCTTGTGCACCAGAGATAGAAATGCTTGGTCACAGGCTTGGTAAGCTCAGAGAGCAGCCGGAGACCAGGGAGACAAGAGTGATTGACTGCTTATGTCTGAGGGTACACTGAAGGGTGGGCCCCTGGGCTCTCGGCCTCTCTGAGCCAGAGATTGGGAGGGCGCCATTTTCATTCCTCTCCTCCAAAGCAGTACAGAAAGTGTTCAGGGAACAAAAACTCCAAAAGTGAACTTGAGGAGATTACATAGCCTGGTCCTTGGCAAGGGAGGTGCAATTCCACCTGCGGCAAAAACATTTGAGAATCACTGCAACAGGCCCCTCCTGCAGAAGATCAGCAAGAACATCCAACCAAGACCAAGCTCACCAATCAAGGAGAACAGTCACACTCCAGAGCTAGGGGAAAGCAACACATAGAATTCATGGCTTTTTCCCCATGAAACTTTACTCTTACAAAGTTAATTTTTTTTTAATTTTTTTTTCTTATTTTATTTTTTTAAACTTTTCCTACTTCCTCTTTTAACATTTGTAAACTAGTTTATCTTAACAATACCTTTTTTAAAACAAAAAAATCTTTTTAACCTCTCATTGTTATAGTCTTATTTTATCCCTTCATTGTATTTAAATATATTCTTGTATACATACAGTTTATTTTTTCTAAAAAAACTTGGGATCCAATTTATAGATCAAAATATACCCTAATCTAGCACATGGCTTTGTTCTAGTCTCAAGCCTGAGCACATTCTATCCTCTCTCTCTTTTTTTTTTTTTTCATTTTCCAACCAACTTATCAATTCCCTTTTTAGAAATTTTTAAAAAATTTTCATATTTAGTCATATTCCATCACTTCATCATGTTTACCCTTATTTTTGTATATATATATAAGTTTTCCTTTCTTTAAAATTTTGGGAAGTAGTTTCTTCTAAGAGATCAAAATACACCCAAAATCAAGTGGGTGGCTCTGTTCTATTCAATTTTTGATTTTCTTTTTTAATTTTTATTTCTTTTTCCCCTGTCTTCTCCCCTCAGTTTTGGATCTCTTCTGATTTGGTTAGTGTACACTTTTCTGGGGTCTTTGCCACCTTTTAGTGTTTTATTCTCTCATTCACATATTTGTATCTGGATAAAATGACAAGGCAGAAAAACTCACCACAAAAAAAAGAACAAAGAGGCTGTACTGATGGCTAGGGACCTAATCAATATGGACATTGGTAAGATGTCAGAGCTAGAGTTCAGAATGACTATTCTCAAGGTGCAAGCTGGCTAGAAGCTAGAAGCTAGAAGCTGGGATAGAAACCCTTTCTGGAGAAACAAAATCCATTTCTGGAGAAAAAAAGAAAATCTAACCAAGTTGAAATAAAAAAGCTATTAATGAGGTGCAATAAAAAACGGAGGCTCTTCCTGCTAGGAGAAATGAGGCAGAAGAGAGAATTAGTGATATGGAAGACCAAATGACAGAGAAAAAAGGACCTGAACAAAAGAGAGACAAACAACTACTGGACCATGAGAGGAGAATTCGATTGATAAGTGATACTTTAAGATGAAACAATATTAGAATACTTGGGATTCCAGAAGAAGAAAAAAGAAAGATGGAGACAGAAGGTATATTGGAGAAAATTATTGTAGAGAATTTCCCTAATTTAAGGGCAAAGGGAACAAGCATCAAAATCCAGGAGGCACAGAGAGCCCCCTCAAAATCAATAAAAATGGGTCCACACATCATCATCTAATAGTAAAACTTACAAGTCCTAGTGACAAAGAGAAAATCGTGAAAGTAGTTTGGGACAAGAAGTCTGTAACATACAATGGCAGAAATATAAGGTTGGCAGCAGACTTATCCACAGAGACCTACCAGGCCAGAAAGAATTGGCATGATATATTCAGAGTACTAAATGAGAAAAATATGCAGCCAAGAATACTATATCCAGCTAAGCTATCATTGAAAATAGGAGAGATAAAAAGGCTTCCAGGACAAAGAAAAATTAAAAGAATTTGCAAACACCAAAACAACCCTAGGGGAAATATTGAAAGGGGTCCTCTAAACAAAGAGAGAGTCTAAAAGTAGTAGACCAGAAAGGAACAAAGACAATATATAGTAACAGTCCCCTTATAAGCAATACAATGGCACTAAATTCATATCTTTCAATAGGTACCCTAAATGTAAATCAGCTAAATGCCCCAGTCAAAAGACACAGGGTTTGAGAATGGTTAAAAAACCAAAACCCCTCAATGTGCTGTTTACAAGAAACTCATTTTAGACCCAAAGACAGCTCCAGATTTAAAGTGAGGGGGTGGAAAACAATTTACCATGCTAATAGACATCAAAAGAAAGATGAGGTGGCAATCCTTATATCAGATCAATTAGATTTTAAGCCAAAGACTATAATAAGAGATGAGAAAGGACACTATATCATACTCAAAGGGTCTTCTCAACAAGAAGATCTCACAATTTTAAATATCCATGCTCCTAACATGGGAGCAGTCAACTATATAAACCAATTAATAACAAAATCAAAGAAACACATCGACAATAATACAATAATAGTTGGGGACTTTAACAACACCCTCACTGAAATGGACAGATTATCCAAGCAAAAGATCAACAAGGAAATAAAGGCCTTAAATGACACACTGGACCAGATGAACATCACAAATATATTCAGAACATTCAATCCCAAAGCAAAAGAATACACATTCTTTTCTAGTACACATGGAAAATTCTCCAGAATGGATCACATCCTGGGTCATAAATCAGGTCTCAACCGGTATGAGAAGATTGGGAACATTCCCTGCATATCTTCAGACCACAGTGCTCTGAAGCTAGAACTCAATCACAAGATGAAAGTTGGAAAGAACTCAAATACATGGAGGCTAAAGAGCACCTTACTAAAGAATGAATGGGTCAACCAGGAAGTTAAAGAAGAGTTGAAAAAATTCATGGAAACAAATGAAAATGAAAACACAACCATTCAAAATCTGTGGGACACAGCAAAGGTGGTCCTGAAAGGAAAGTATATAGCAGTACAAGCCTTTCTCAAGAAACAAGAAAGGTCTCAAATACACAACCTAAACCTACATCTAAAGGAGCTGGAGAAAGAACAGCAAAGAAAGCCTAAACCCAGCAGGAAAAGAGAAATAATAAAGATCAGAGCAGAAATCAATGAAATTGAAACCAAAAGAATAATAGAACATATCAATGAAACTAGGAGTTGGTTCTCTGGAAGAATTAATAAGACTGATAACCCCCTGGCCAAACTTATCAAAAAGAAAAGAGAAAGGACCCAAATTAATAAAACCATGAATGAAAGAGGAGAGATCACAACCAACACATTTCTTCCAGACTGGCAAATTTGCTGGCGTATAGTTGCTCATAATATGTTAATATGTTATGAGCAACTATACGCCAGCAAATTTGGCAGTCTGGAAGAAATGGATGCATTCCTAGAGATGTATAAATTACTGAAACTGAACCAGGAAGAAATAGAAAACCTGAACAGACCCATCACCAGTAAGGAGATTGAAGCAGTCATCAAAAATCTCCCAACAAGAGTCCAGGGCCAGACGGTTTCCCAGGGGAATTCTACCAAACATTTAAAGAAGAATTAATTCCTATTCTCCTGAAACTGTTCCAAAAAATAGAAATGGAAGGAAAACTTCCAAACTCATTTTATGAGGCCAGCACTACCTTGATCCCAAAACCAGACAAGGATCCCATCAAAAAAGAGAATTACAGACCAATATCCTTGATGAACACAGATGCGAAAATTCTCACCAAAATACTAGCCAATAGGATCCAATAGTACATTAAAAGGATTATTCACCACGACCAAGTGGGATTTTTTCCTGGGCTGCAAGATTGGTTCAACATCTGCAAATCAATCAATGTGATATAATCCATTAATAAAAGAAAGAACAAGAACCACATGATACTCTCAGTAGATGCTGAGAAAGCATTTGACAAAGTACATCTTTTCTGATCAAAACTCTTCACAGTGTAGGGACAGATGGTACATACCTCAATATCATCAAAGCCATCTATGAAAAACCCACAGTGAATATCATTCTCAATGGAGAAAAACTAAGAGCTTTTCCTCTAAGGTCAGGAACATGGCAGGGATATCCACGATCACCAAAGCTATTCAACATAGTACCAGAAGTCCTAGCCTCACCAATCACACAACCAAAAGAAATAAAGGCATCTGAATCAGCAAAGAAGAATTCAAACTCTCACTCTTTGCAAATGTTATGATACTGTATGTGGAAAACCCAAAAGATTCCACTCCAAAACTGCTAGATCTCATACAAGAATTCAGTAAAGTGTCAGGATATAAAGTCAATGCACAAGAAATCGGTTGCATTTCTATACACCAATAGCAAGACAGAAGAAAGAGAAATTAAGGAGTTAATCCCATTTACAATTGCACCCAAACCATAAGCTACCTAGGAATAAACCTAACCAATGAGGCAAAGAATCTATACTCAGAAAACTATAAAGTACTCATGAAAGAAATTGAGGAAGACACAAAGAAATGGAAAAATGTTCCATGCTCATGGATTGGAAGAAAAAATATTGTGAAAATATCTATGCTAGCTAAAGAAATCTACACATTTAATGAATTCCCTATCAATATACCATCTATTTTTTTTTCAAAGAAATGGAACAAATAATCCTAAAATTTATATGGAACTAGAAAAGACCCTGAATAGCTAGAGGAATGTTGAAAAAGAAAGCCAAAGTTGGTAGCATCACAATTCCAGACTTCAAGCTCTATTGCAAAGCTGTCATCATCAAGACAGTATGGTACTGGCACAAAAACAGACACATAGATCAATGGAACAGAATAGAAAGCCCAGAAATAGACCCTCAACTCTATGGTCAACTAGTCTTCGACAAAACAGGAAAGAATGTCCAATGGAAAAAAGACAGCCTCTTCAACAAATGGTGTTGGGAAAGCTGGACAACCACCTGCAGAAAAATAAAACTGGACCATTTCCTTATACCACACACAAAAATAGACTCAAAATTCATGAAAGAACTCAGTGTGAGACAGGAATCCATCAAAGTCCTTGAGGAGAACACAGGCGGCAACCTCTTCGACCTCAGCTGTATCAACTTTTTCATAGAAACATTGCCAAAGGCAAGGGAAGCAAGGGCAAAAATGAACTATTTGGACTTCATCAAGATCAAAAGCTTCTGCACAGCAAAGGAAATAGTCAACAAAACCAAAAGACATCTGACAGAATGGGAGAAAATATTCACAAGTGACATATCAGATAAAGGGCTAGTATCCAAAATCTATAAAGAACTTATCAAACTCAACACCCAAAGAACAATTAATTCAATCAAGAAATGGGCAGAGGACATGAACAGACATCCTGCAAAGAACACATCCAAATGGCCAACAGACCCATGAAAAAGTGCTCCACATCACTCGGCCACAGGGAAATACAAATCAAAACCACAATGAGATACCATCTCACACTAGTCAGAATGGCTAAAATTAACAAGTCAGGAAACAACAGTTGTTGGCAAGGATGTGGAAAAAGGGAACACTCCTACACAATTTGTGGGAATGCAAGCTGGTGCAACCACTCTGGAAAACAGCATGGATGTTCCTCCAAAAGTTGAAAATAGAGCTACGCTATGACCCAGCAATTGCACTACTGGATTTTTACCCTGAAGATTACAAATGTAGTGATCTAAAGGGGCATGTGCACCTGAATGTTATAGCAACAATGTCCACAATAACCACAATATTGAAAAAACCTAGATGTCCAGCAGCAGATGGATGGATAAAGAAGGTGTGGTGTATGTATGTGTGTATATATAAAAAATGGAATACTATGCAGCCATCAAAAGAAATGAAATCTTGCCATTTGCAATGATACGGATGGAACTAGAGGCTATTATGCTGAACGAAATAAGTCAATCAGAGAAAGACTATTATCATATGATCTCCCTGATATGAGGAATTTGAGAGGCAGATGGGTGGTTTGGGGGGTAAGGAAGGAAAAAATGAAACAAGATGGGGATCAGGAAGGAGGGAAACCATAAGAGACTCTTAATCTCACAAAAGAAACAGGGTTGGTAGGGGGAGGGGGATGTGAAGAGGGTGGTTGGGTTGTGGACATTGGGGAGGGTGTATGTTATGGTGAGTGCTGTGAAGTGTGTAAGCCTGATGATTCACAAACTTGTACCCCTGGGGGCAAATAATACTTTATATGTTAATAAAAATAATTAATAATAACAATAATAAAGTGACAGACCAAAAAAAAGAAGGAGGAGGAGGAGGAGGAGGAGGAGGAAGAGGAGGAGGAGGAGGAGGAGGAGGAGGAGGAGGAGGAGGAGGAGAAGAAGAAGAAGAAGAAGAAGAAGAAGAAGAAGAAGAAGAAGAGGAAGAAGAAGAAGAAGGAGGAGGAGGAAAAACGCTAACAGTTGAGATTTAATCCCACAGGCTATATTAAACCATTTAAGGCAGGTGGTAAGAAAATAATCTGAAATTTAAGAAATTGAATAAGATTTTTTGCGTGTCTTCTCTATAGTTCTATGCAAAGAATGGATTGTCATGCTCTTCACTGGTATTTGTAACAAAAATCTAGAGAGCTCTTAGATTTAGTTCAGAAATAAAAGACATCAAAAGTACATAAATCAAACTATTAAGTGTAGATGCTGAGTATGTTGGTACGGTCAGAGATACCAATTTTGCATATTCATTTTGGATTTTATGATTATCTAAACCATACGGTCCATGAAGCCTTGTATGTATAGTTCTCAGCATTTTTTTTTTACAGCTGGTATTAAATACATATTTGACGAGTAGATGAATGAACAAGTTTATACCTGTTATACATGTACATACATATACACATAATGTGTTATTTGGGATAGTGCCTGCATCAAAGTTATGATTAATAACATTTCTTCATTATGATTCGATTAGTTAACATAAGAAACACTCATTTTATTCCAGAGAATATCTTAATTAATAGTTAATGAGGTTATACAGAGGTTTGTTGTTTAGTTACCCAACTGCTGTATTTGCACACATTCTATAGTTTATGAATGAAAATTGACGGTAGACTCTATGAAACTCTTTGAAACCCAAGAAGCAAAAATGATGTCCTATTTCTATTGCATTCTATTGTATTAACATAATATTTGGCATTAAAAGATATTTCCAGGCAGACATATTTTCTAAAATCATTCATAAATAACAATAATAAAAAAGAAAGAATAAAATATTTTGTCTTTGGGGGATGTTGTTTGCATTATTTTAAGTTGTTTATTTAAGTTATAGACTGCAAATGACATGTTTGTTCTGTTTTATTTTTTACTTTCTACCGAGTCTTATAATTTTCTCCTCTATATGTGTAAATTAGCAGCTTTCAAAAGTGTAAATAATATTTTCTGAGTGAATCACTGGGTGTTTTAATAGTTAATATGCTGTGGTATCTCATATCTCATGAAGCTATAAAGAACTAAGTTTAGACTCTCAAAAATAAAGTTGACATGCAGTCTATACAACAATAAACTTTAAATTTTAAATAAAACTTAAACTTAAATAAATTTTTTTTAAAGATTTTATTTATTTGACAGACAGAGATCACAAGTAGGCAGAGAGGCAGGCAGAGAGAGAGGAAGGGAAGCAGGCTCCCCGCCGAGCAGAGAACCCGATACGGGGCTCAATCCCAGGACCCTGAGATCATGACCTGAGCCGAAGGCAGAGGCTTAACCCACTGAGCCACCCAGGTGCCCCAAACTTAAATAAATTTTAAGAATAAAAAGAAAGGGGTGATGCTTGGGTGGCTCAGTCAGTTAAGTGCCTGCCTTCAGCTTAGGTCATGATTCTGGGGTCCTGGGATTGAAGATCCTTGCTCAGTGGAGAGCCCACTTCTCCCTCTGCTTGCTGCTCCCCATGCTTGTGCTCTCTCTCTCTGACAAATAACATTTAAAAAAAAAAAAAAAAGAAGTAAAGAAAAGGAAGTTACAACATTTTACTTGTCCAACTCCATTCGCAAAAAAGACTTTTTTTTTTTTTTTAAATATAGTTGTCACACAATGCTACATTAATTTCAGGTATGGAACATAGAGATTGAACAACTCCATACATTATGCCATGCTCACCACAGGTGTAGTTACCATCCATCACCATATAACTATTACAATAACATGGACCATATTCCCTATAGTGTACCATTTATCTCCATGTTCTGTAACTGGAACCCTGATCT
This sequence comes from Lontra canadensis, assembly GCF_010015895.1. Lineage (NCBI taxonomy): Eukaryota > Metazoa > Chordata > Mammalia > Carnivora > Mustelidae > Lontra > Lontra canadensis. The sequence continues at coordinate 112,661,343 of NW_022630995.1, forward strand.
CTTACTTTGTTTCACCCATTTTGCCATCTCTCCCCTCCCCTCCTCTCTCACAACCATCAGTTTGTTATCTCTATTTATAAGTCTGATTCTTTGTTTATTCATTTGTTTTGTTTTTATTTTTGTTTTTTTAGATCTATATATAGGTGAAATCATGTGGTATTTGTCTTTTTCTGTCTGACTTATTTCACTTAGCATAATACCCTCTAGGTCCATCCATGTTGTCACAAATGGCAAGATCTCATCATTCTTTCATGGCTTAGTAATAGTCCTGTGTGTGTGTGTGTGTGTATCACCTTGTCTTTATCTATTTATCTTTTGATGAACACTTAACCCATTACTTAAATAAAAACAAAATTATAATTTTTAATTTCTTGTCATTTTATTTTCCTGTACATAAAATAATTAATTCACCATATATTTACTTTTATGTATACATGAAGTAAAAGGAAAACAAATACTGGATTTTTCCCTTGCTATTTTTCATTATAGTGATTTGTTCTCACTGTCCAAAGGTCCTTGTGTATTATTTGTACAATATAGTATAAATAAGTATGTTTGGAAAAATAAGTGATTATTTCACATGAAAGTGTTCAATTTGTTAGTCATCAAGGAGATACAAATTAAACCATAATATTTTCATTACCCACTCATATGAACAGCTAAGATTTAAAAATGTTGATGAGAATGTGGAAAAACAAGCTGGCATGCTGTAAACGGTACAATATTTGCTATCACATTTTATTTTACATTAAGCTGTTCTGGTGGATTTGTGATTGCATCATATTGATGTTTTAATTTGCATTTCCTTGAGAACTGAATTTGGAGCACTTTTTTTCTTTAATTTTATTTCTTTTTTTAATCTTTTTATTCCCTCTTTGTGTCTGTTCCTGTTTTCTGTGCTTTTAAAAATTAGGTTCTCTCTCTCTCAGAGAACTTTATTTTGAATAAAATCCTTTGTCAAAGATATACTGCAAATATCTTCCGGTTTGTGACTTGTAATTTTGTTCTACACATTAGATATACTGTATTTCAGTACATCGTAGTTTAATGACCCAATATTTTCTTTATACTTTATATATATTTTCTGTCCTATTTAGGAAATATGTACAACAGTGTGGTTTTTGCCATAAAGAAAATCAAATAAATTAATGGGTCAGAATAAAGTATCCAGAACATGTGTATGAGCACTGGATTTATGATGAAGGATGGATGACAGAGCCATGTAAAAAGGATGTTCTTTGATCCAACAATGGTACTAGGTAAATGGGATACCCCTATCTGAAGCGTAATATATCAGCCTCTTACTACCCCATATACAAATGCCAATGCCAACTTCATTAACTCCATGGTAGATTTAAAACTGAAAAATAAAACCAGAAGCTTTTTTGTAGGTAACATAGAAAGATACCTTCTTTTTCTTAATAGTATAAGCAAATATTTCCTAAGTACAGAAAAACACAACTTACCAGAGCAGAAACTCATGAGCTGACACCTCTATGAGAACCAAAGTCAGGATAGGAAAACCAGATCTGTAATTAACACTAGAGGCTCAGAGTAGAAAAGACTGAGAATTAAAAATTCTAAAAGAAACTAGTCATGGAGAAACGTTCACCTATTTCGTTTTATCTCCAGGAGGTAGAGCAGTTCCTCACTAAATACCATGGAAAAATTCTTCATTTTTTTCAGGGGGAAGGAAAAAAGCAACCATTTGAAATACCCAGATATTCTGTTCTTCTTAACGAGGTCTACCCCCAGAGGAAACTAGTTAATTAGAGCCTAACTTGCTAGGATTTTATCAGAGCCTAACTCACCTGGGGGTAGGGAAAAAGCTAACAACAGTCAGCTCTAGCCTTCCAAATGAGAGATGAGAAATACAAAGCAAGTCTATTCCAACTATGTTTCACCTTAGGTGAGGGTGAAGAATCTTGGGAAATGTTTGTGAATCAAGTGGCAAAGGCTCACTGAAAGACTGACTCCTAATCATAATATAAAAGACTGAGCACTTCGCCTCCCCCCACACCTCATCACCACATTACTGAAGACTTATTTATAGAAGTTCCTTTTACCCAGTACATCACGCCTGGCTATCAGAAAATTATAAGGTATACCAAAAGGCTTAACCTTCAGTTTGAAGAGAGAGAGCAAGTATCAAAACAAGACATACAGACACACAGCATCAAAAACAAAAACATCCCTCAGCAGGAATAAGTTAAGTATTTAAAATAACTACAATAAATATCCTAAGAACTTTAAAGTAGACAGCATGTGAGAACAGATGGGTGTTGTAAGTAGAGAGGTGGAAATCTTAAGGAAAAAAAAAAAAAAAAAGGAAATGTTAAAAAAAAAAAAACAAATAAAGAACACTTTTGATGGTCTGACTGGTTGGTGGGACACAGCTGAGGCATGATTCTCTGAGCTTTAGGACAAATCAACAGAAACCTCCCAAACTGAAAAATAAAGACTGAAAACATGCGTGCACACACACACACACAGAAACCCACAACCAACCACAACAGAATATATACAAGGACCCCAGGACAACTACAAAGGAATAACATACATAAAGGGGATATTAGAAGGAGAAGAAAAAGCAAAAAGGAAGAGACTAACTCTTGATACAATAATGACTGAGAATTTTTGCAAATTAATATCTGATACCAAACCACAGATGTATGGAGCTCAGAGAAAACCAAGTAGGATAAATGCCCAACCTAGGCATATTATTTTTAAACTATAAAAAATCAAAGGTAAAGAAAATATTCTAAAAGCAGCTAGAGACTAAAAACACCTTACATATAGAGAAAGAGGAGTTACATATGACTTGTCCTAAGAAACCATCTTAACAAGAAGGAGTTAGAGTGAAATATTAAAGTGTTTAGAGAAAAAAACCCACCAACCTAGAATTCTGTACTCTGAAATTATCTTTCAAAAGTGAAGGAGAAGTATGTTCTCAGGGAAATAAAAATTAAGGGAATTTATTGCCAGTAGTTGTGAATTGCAAGAAATGTTAGAAGTTCTTTAGAGAGATGGAAAATAAAATAGGACACTACTTGGCTATACATAAAGAAGGGAAAACGTCAGAGAAGGACTAAGTGAAGGCAAAATAAAAACTATTTCATTTTATTCATAGTTTGTAAAAAATTTTCTTACTATTAATTGATCTAACAGAAAATACTTAACTATATTGAAGGAGAAGAATAAAGTTGGAGGACTGATACTACCTGAGTTCAAGACTTACTATAAAGCAACAGAAAACAGGATAGTGTGGTACTGGTGAAAGAACAGACAAATAGATCAATGGAATAGAATAGAGTGCCCAGAAATAGACTGCCAAAAATAAAGTCTCGTGATCTTTGACAAAGCTGCAAAGTCAATGCAATGGAGAAAATATACTCCTTTCTGCAAACAGGGCTAGAATAGGATGTCCATATGAAAAAATGAATGTAGGTGCAGACTTTACATTCTTCATAAAAATTAACTCAAAATAGTGTACAGACGTAATTGTAAAATGCAAAATCATAATACTCCTAGAAGATAAAATATTAGAAAATCTAGATGACCTTGAATTTGATGATGACTTGTTAGGTACAACATCAAAGGCACAATCCCCAGAATTGATTAGCTAGACTTGATTAAAATTGAAGACTTCTGCTCTGTGAAAGACAGTATCAAGAGAATCCCACAGACAGGGGTAAAATATTTGCAAAAGACATACTTCAGTGAAGAACTGCTATCCAAAGTATATAAAGAATGTTTAAGCTCAACAGTAGGAATGCAAATAACATGATTATAAAATGGGCCAAAGATCTTAACAGATACCTCACCAAATGATGTACAGATGGCAAATAAGCATATTAAAAGATGTTCCTCATTACATGTCATTAGGGAAATGCATATTAAAACAACAATGAGACACCAGTACATACCTATTTGAATGTTGGCCAAATTCTGGAACACTGATAATACCCAATGCTGGCAAAGATGTGGAGCAACAGGAACTCTCATACACTACTGGTGAGAATGCACAATGGTCTGTTTACTTTGGAAGACAGTTTGGCAATTTCTTACAAGACTACACATACTCTATCCATATTATACAGCAATTATACTCCTCCTTCCAAGGGAGTTGAAAACTTATAAAGACTTATACATGGATGCATGGATGTTTATAGCAGCTTTGTTCAGAATTGTTAATACTTGGAAGCAACTGACGTATCCTTCAGGAGAGGAACTGGTAAATAAAGTATGATACATCCAGAGAATGAAGTATTATTAAAGTGCTAAAAAGAAATGAGTTATCAAGCCATGAAGAGATAGGAAGTTGTCTTAAATGCACATTATTAAGTGAAAGAAATCAATCTGAAAAGGCTAAGTACACTATGACTCTCACTATATAACATTCTGGAAAAGTCAAAACCATGGAGATGGTAAAAAAAAAAAATCAGTGGCTGCTAGGAGTTAAGGGCAAAGGTGGGATGAATAGCGGGAACACAGAGAACTTTTAGGGCCGTGAAAATACTCAATATGATATTATAATGATGGATACATGTTGTTTCACAGTTGTCTAAATTTATAGAATATATAGCACCAAGAGTGAACCTTATGTAAATTATGGACCTTGGATTGTTATGATGTGTCAATGCAGGTTCATCACTGGTAAAAAATGTACTGGTCTGGTGGGAGATGTTGACAATGGGGAGACTATATATGTGTGGGGGCAGGGGTGTATGGGAAATCTCTTATATTTCTTTCAATTTTGCTATGAACTTACATCTGATCCAAAAAAAAACTTTCAAAAAAAGATATATCCACTAGCATAATAGTTTTAAACATATTAGTCCACCATCTGCAGAAACTGAAATGCTCAATACATTTTTAGCTGTCTTAATAAATGTGAGTCATTTTAAGATGCCTTAATTTACCAACTTTAGAATGTAGCAACTCTAGGAGTTTAGAATAAGAGGATAGTTCTGATAAGCCTTTAATGTGTTTCTATATTTCTTATATATAGTCTTATCTTGTGCATACCTACTAGTTAAGAAAACTGGATTTACCTCTTGTTATGATTCCTACTTCCTTTAAAAAGTATAGGTGTTCAGAAGGTTGATACATTAACTTATTTCCTCTCTCCTTCATGAACTTTCTTGGAAAAAATCCATTTAAAGATGCTCAATGAAATAGAGTTAAACATTAATTCTACATGAGCTTCTACTTTACTCATCAAGTTTTAATCTGAATGGAAAAATATGATACATGTGAAGTTCTTAGCCATTTTTAACTGGAATAAGATATTAAGAAGTGACCTTTCCTTTTTGAGCTTCAGTGAAGGAGAACTGCAGAGGGCAAATCCATGTGGCTTTACATGGAGTCTTTTAGCGAAGTTAATTTAAATACATGGTCTGGATCTCAATCAATACAAATATTGAGAGTTTTCATTTGCATAACAATTTAAATTTCTGTGACTGTTGCATCTTTAACTTTGTTCACTAAAATGGGGAAATATAATTTATTGTCATTTTGCTGGCAGAAGCAGCTAAGGGGTAATCATTGTTTTTTCCAGTATATTAAAACTGATAAATACAGCATAAAGATTAGAACTGAACACAAGTGACATACCTTATCTTTCCCTACAATCATGCACTGCATATTGTGCACCCCCCACAATTTTAACAGTATGTAGAATACTGCACACACAAGAGGTCCCCTAAGAGCTTTATACTGAGAGAAAGGAGCTCTTTATCTTACTCTCTATCCTCAAACTCCAGTTTTTGTGTACCAAGGAAAATCCAATCCATGCTTCTGGAGTTTATGGGTGTTTATAGGATCCTTTCATCCTATAAAGTATTTCAAGTGGTTTTATCGCAGTGTTATCATTTCAAGTTTACGCTGCAATTCAAACAGCTCAGATCTTAGATAAAAACAGAGGATCAAAAGTTTATTGCCCACACTGCAGTTTAAACAGATTCTAGAATTTGCCCTGCTCTCTGCCAACAACACTGTCAAATGTCTCAAAAACCACTATACTAAGTCTGTCTCTGAACAGATTATCTAAGTCTTGAGTTAAAATTCATTTTTTTAATGAAAATGAATGAATGAATAACTATTTTATAAAAATATTTACATAAACTCGGAAGAACTACTGAATTAGTATATTTTCATTTTATGATTTATTGGAAAGAAAAGAAATAATAATAATAAAATCCCATCATTCCCATTCATCAGGTATCAATATTCTACGAGGGGGATTAGCAGGTCTCTGCAGAACAATGGACCACACATGATAGCTAACCATGACCTTCCATTGGGCATAGTAAGTGGTGGTGATTTTGTCATTGTGGAATTATCACCACCTTATGAGGTTATTCAAGAGGTAGTAACACCGGCCTATGGAGACAAGTGTATCCAAGTGTGCTATTGTTATTTTACACTCTGTATTGATCCCTTACCTGGCCTGAATTGAAATGGAGTGGGAGAACAAACATGGGCATATTTATCTGGCTGCTTGAATGATTTAGATTAGGTTCTTAGGCAGGAATGCTCTGGCAGGTGGGAACTCTAGGTCAATAGCTTTAAATTCAAAGACAAAAACTTTCTCTAGGTTGGAGGGGCCTCAAGAAGAAAAGGGAAGGGATAAACTTTTTAGAAAAACTTCCAATCATTAGTTTTTATATAAGGACTGGGGGCTTGGAAATGAGCAGCAATTTAAGATATATTTGATCCATTACAAAAGCTATTCCCTTAACCATTTTGTAGCCTTTGCTTCTCTTTTTCTCCCTACCCTTCCTTCTGTCTCAACTCTCCCTCCCACTCCTCTTTTTATCTTTTTCAGGGCTAGGCTGAATTCTGAAGGACCTCTGCCTGTTTTCCGTGAAGGCCCTGACAGCATTCAGTTCAGCTAGGTATACCCAAGAATGTAGAGAGTGTTTTCATTGTCAGTGTAATGCCAGTGACTGCATCAGTTAGTGAAGTCAGATCGAATCTGACTGGAAGTATAGAAATCCCTTCAAATATAACATTCCCTATAGTGTGTTTCTGTGGTGATTTACTTTTTTTCAAGAAAAACTCAATGTCTGAATCGTTATCAACTTTTTTTCTTTTTTTCTCTGTAACACATATAGTATTGTTTTAGAATAATGGATGGTTTAAGAGTACTTATTTTGGGGAAAGAAACTTCAATGACATTTTCATAAATCTGTTGTTTCACTCTGCATACTTCTGTGAATAGAATACTCTGTGGGGATAAAACATCACAAGAATTGACAGGACAAATCCTTTAATATACTTGTGGGAGGAGTGATGTTTGGGAAGTAGGCTGGTGTCGCCGCTGGCGTGACAACATGACCAGGGTGGAGAGGGAAAGAGATGGGGACAGGAGGGACACAGTGGATGATGTCCAAGCAGTGCCAATTTTATTCAAGGCTGTGAGGCATTATATAGCTAACAGAAACAATTATAAGGAAGTATCTATTTTCGGTTGATTGCTCATACACACGTAACATTCATATGAAACCCCTCAACTTTTATGAAGCCCATTTCCCAAGCTCTGGTAGCAGATCTTCTGACGCCAGTAACTTTTGTCTACTTAGCTAATCTTTAACTAGCAATTGACAAGTTTACAATGATGCAATTTATAATCCGTGCAAGCACAGGGTAATTTTGTAACAGTTAAATGCACAACCCAGTTTTGCCTCTAATACATGCAGGCAGTCACGTCAGCAAGTCTTAGGGTCTGTAGCTCAGGCTCTTTCTCAAGCGCAACTCAACTGATATTCAGGAGGCACGAGTCAGGGCCTGGTTTGATCCCTTGCCTCTAGATGGGTCCGTGGCTGCCTACAGGCAGGCAGTGTGTTCACGCTTTGATGGAACTACTGTAAAGCTACGTTTTTTTGTTTTGTTTTGTTTTGTTTTGTTTTTTTAAAATTTAAGTAATAAATTTATTTGAGAGAGAATCTCAAGTAGACTTCATGCTCAGGTCAAGCCCAACATAGGACTTGATCTAATGACCCTGAGATTACCACCTAAGCCGAAACCAAGAGTCAGATGCCTAACCAACAATGCTACCCAGGTACCCCCGTAAGTCCAAGTTTCTATGTGTATCATGGATTATTGATTTGGTGGTTCTGATCCACACAGGCTCTACATTGTAGTATTAGTATTTAGATCATTGCTCCTCACCTGGCTATGATGTCTATGGTAAGTTTTTGGTCAAATTCAATCTACTGTGCTCATACCAGCCTGGCTTCAAATCCAAATTCACAAACATGGGTTGGTTTAGAAAGGATTTTATATTGTTGCTTCCACTGTTTGTAGATTTATAGAAAATTTATGGTTGCTATGGAATAAAAAAGGATGTACTAGTGTTTATTAATTATGTACTGATGCAACCAAAGTTTCAAGCATTTTATGTTATATTTCTTATTTAACCTTTAAAATAACACTGTGGGAGTGCCTGGGTGGCTCAGTGGGTTAAAGCCTCTGCCTTCCGCTCAGGTCATGATCCCAGGGTCCTGGGATTGAAGCCTGCATCCCTCTCTCTGTCTGCCTGCTTCTTTGCCTACTTGTGATCTCTCTGTCAAGTAAATAAATAAAATCTTAAAAAAAAAATAGCACTGTGATACAGGTATTATTATATCCTTATATATTAGCAAACTAAACTTTGGAAGGTTAAGAAAAACATTTTGGGGGGAGGGCTCTTTATTTATTTACATTTGCAATATGGAGTAGAAGCTCCACATGAACACATGCACAATCATGCAGGCCTGGGGAAAGGGAGCTGGGAAAAGTCACTTGGCATCTGGGCTAGACCCAAGGTCTTTTTATGTCGTTATTTATTTTTAATTGATTCAAAGTTTACCAGGTCATACAACATAGGTCATAAATACAATGGGAAATTCCAGTGAGGGCACTATTTGTTGTTGGTTTCTTTTATCCAAATGGAGACAAGATACTTTTCCCATAGGACTACCCACTAAAGTCACTAGTTAGCAGGAATAGGATTGGAACTTTAATCTCTCTGCCTCCATAGTCCAGTTTCTTGCCATGGTATCAAGCTATCAGGTCCTAGGAATAGATACAGAAGCATGTCCCAACCACTAGAAAATTGAAATGTCGGGTAAGTTAAGACTTTTTTTTTGGAAGTGGTAGCAGACTTGATGTTTCAACTCTTCAGGATGCAAAGTTGCAGTGTAGCTGGATTATAAATAGTTGCATGCTGGTATATGTAACCAACATAGTAAGCCCAACTTTGTAGTGTTTGTTGATTTCCATGGTATAAATACTCTCACTGTGGCTGATTTAAGCTGCCAAACCTACATGACTGAATAAAAAGTTGGGATTAAAATTTATGTAGCTAGCTATATTATATAGTATTTCCATCATACAGGTGCAATTGACGTAATTAACCTCAACATAATAGTAGAATGGAAAACAGTAAATAGTGAATAATAGGTACCAGTAAAATATAGCAAAATAAGTAAGAAATTATGAGTTTTGAGTATTAATTCTCTATAATTTTAACATAATTTATTTCATTATAAGTTAATATAATTTAATTTTTATTAATGATTTAATAACTAGCTCACAAAATTCCTGAAAATTTAATAATTGACTCTGCCAGATATAAGCCAGTTCAAACATACCACTGAATAAATGAAGATTTTATATTAATGTGAAAAAGGTAATATAAGCATATCCTTAGCAAAAGGTATAAACACATCATAAAGAGGGAATTAATTGAAGGGGATTGCAAATGGCCCCTGAGAAAATGGAATTAAGTTATAGCTAAGAAATGACCATTTCTTAGGCTCTTATATGTAAATATTTAGGCAGACTTACCATAGGTAGAACACCAAGTAAAAAATTAAGCTCTCATTAAAACATCACAGACATCAACATCCTTTAAGTAGCATTTCTTCTTTTTTCCCACTGCTCCATCCCTTCCTCAGCTCATCCTCCCATGTACTCACATCTGGAACCAAAAATTGCTAACTGGAAAGCACAGTGGTTTAGAGGTAGGAAATATGAAATTTTAGGTTGGCTTTTCCAATAACTCAAAGTGAAATTTGAGTAAAATGCAATCTCTCTGTGACTGGGTGTACTAAATTATTAAGTGAGGGTATTTACCAGGTGATCCCTCAGGTCCCTTCTAGCCCTAACACTGTGTGATTAATATCTCTCAGGATATTTATTTGGCTGGTCAGATTGACTTTTGCTCACCATCATAGATGTTGAAAATAGGCCATCAATAAGATGAACCACTCGCAGTCTGCTTCCCCACTCTCACTGTTTGTTTTCTTTTTTGGGGGAGGGGTTGTTTTTTTAAAGATTTTATTTATTTATTTGATAGCGATCATAAGTAGGCAGAGAAAGAGAGAGAGGGAAGCAGGCTCCCCGCTGAATAGAGAACCTGATGCGGGGCTCGATCCCAGGACCCTGAGACCATGACCTGAGCTGAAGGCAGAGGCTTAACCCACTGAGCCACCCAGGTGCCCCCCCACCACTCTCACTGTTGTCTTCACAAGTAGATCAGATCAAACATTTAGGAATCCAATTTAATTTGTACTGCCCTGAATACAGTCAAGCAAATTGGACATCATGACACTACCTAGTCCATTTCTAAACATACTGTTTGCAATAATTCCCCTTCTGGTTAATGATAGGAACATTTCTCTCATGGTCTCTGGAGAATCCGGGTGAAATAAAGGTTGGAAAAATATATTTGAATGACATTCAAGTTAAAAGCTGCAGGTGGTCACTAACATTAATGAAATATAACATGCCACACCTGCTCATCTAATCTTAGCAAATATTACAGTAAATCCTTAGTAAATTCTACCAGCATTTAAGCAAAGAAAAAATTTGTTCCTTAAATCATGTGATTGGATATTGCCTTGAAATATCTCACTAGTTTTGAAAATATTCTTTCAAAATATTTAATTCCTTTGTTTCTATGATTTGATTAATCAACTAATACAAATTACCTTTTCAACAATGAAATGAAGCTCTTCCTAATAAATTAATACAAAAATACTGGTCAGACGACACATGCTAGGGCAAAACAAAAATGTCCTCTTTTATAGGGATGTGCTATAATTTTGTTATTTATTTAAAGTATTTGGAAAGGAAATGAATTGGTTATCTAGGGCATCTCGCTTGGTAGTGTCGCTCACTTGTACAGCAAGATAATCTCTAAACTCTAGGATAGTTCTTTTAACATTGTCACAAAAGGCTACCCTAAGCATAAAACCAGTTCTAATACCTCCCTGTAAACTATGTACCATACTGTATTTTCAAAGACTGAAATTACCTCATTTTTCATTTTCTTTCTGGATTTCATTCAATTCAGTTAACGTAATCTATTTGCTTACTTGCTTTATGTGTAACACTGGACTAGGTGTTTCAAGAGCTTAAAAAAATAAAACTCAGAGAAATGGTGACAAGGCAAATCAGAGTAGCAGAAAAAGTAGCTACTTGTCAGTTACATGACTTTAGGAAAATTAATTAAACATTCTAAACCTTGATTAACTATCCATAAGATGAGGATAATAATTGTATTTAAATTATATATTTGATATGAGGGTTATATGATAAGTACATAAAAATATATTCGAACTGTTTAGAAAAATCTTATGATACATATGTTATAAGAAGTTGTTGGTTTATATTTGGGGAAATATGAGTTTAAATTTATATATATATCTAGATATACATCTATCTATCTATCTATCATCTATCTACCTACCTATCATCTGTCTCTAGTTTCCTGGCAAAATCTAGAATTTCCTTTCCACCCTCATGCATCTTGCTCACTGAGTTTTCGGTTTTAGCTACTAGAATTCCATGGAATTATTTAGTCCTGCTTTTGGGTCACATTTGAAGTAGACACCTGATCTAAGCTTGATTAACTCAATTCTTTCTTTCAGAAATTTGAAATTATATTAAAGAATTCCCAGTGGATGTTGGCACTTTATCTAGAATGCATAGAGGACTGGATCTGGAGAGAACAAAAAAAATAGCAATCTGCAGAGGGAATTAATAATAAAACTGGTATATGGAAAGGAAATGGGAAACCAGAGTATTATAGAAACAGGGAGAATAATCTTAGTTTCTGAATGCACAATTTAATTTAATTTAATCCCAGACCTTAGTGAGGGCCTACTTTTCTTTCTGCTGTCTGTGCTCTTCCATAAATTTTATCTTTTCTTTAGCTTTGTGATAACAATTTTGCATATTTAAAAAAAAAAAAACAATTCCCTACAGTCTCTACAATAAACAATAGTACCATGGTTTGGATTTTAAAAGACTTTAATGTATGACACAATAATTCCAGAGTGGCAATAACAGCTCCACAGACGGTACAATGCACAATTCTAGGAGATGTATTTCTAAGATCACAGTGTGAAAACCTCTTCAGATGAGCATAGAAGCAGCCATCATAAACGGCTTTGCTCCTTACAATTGAAAATCTTTGTCCCACTGGAACATATATGATTCTTTGTTTGCTTCTAGAAATAAGGGATTCAAACTAAAAAGCATCCTTTTTTATTCAAGTATAATTAATGTACAGTGTTATATTAGTTTCAGGTGTATAATATAGTGGTTCAGTAATTCTATACATTACTCAATGCTCATCAAAATAAGTGTACTCCTAATCTTCTTCAACTATTTCACCCATCACCCCACTCATCTCTGGTAACCCTCTTCTTTATATTTAATAATTTCTATATTTTCTATGTTCATTTTTTTTTGTTTCTTAAGTTCCATATATGTATAAAATCATGGTTTTTGTCATCCTCTGAGTTATCTCACTTAGCATTACATCTTCTTGATCCATCTATATTATTGTAAATGACAAGATTTTATTCTTTTTTATGGTTGAATAGTATTCTTATGTGTGTGTGTGTGTGTATGTACACACATATATACATATATATACACATATTATATATACCACATCTTCTTTATCATTCATCTGTGGATGGATACTTGAGTTGCTTCAATATCTTGGCTATTATAAATAATGCTGTAGTAAACATAGGGGTCCATATATCTTTTTGAATTAGAGTTTTCATTATCTTTGGGCAAATACCAGTAGCAGAATTACTAGATCATATGGTAATTCTATTTTTATTTTTCTGAGGAGCTTCCATACTGTTTTCCACAGTGGCTGCAGTAGCTTTCACTCCTACCAAGAATGCATGAGTGTTCCTTTTTGTTTACAGTCTCACCAATATTTCTTACTTCCTGTCTTTCTGATTTTAGATATTCTGAAAGATGTGTGATATCTCATTGTGATTTGCATTTGCATTTCCTTGATTTGCATTTCCTTGATGATTAGGGATATTGAACATTTTTTTTGTATTTATTGGCTCTCTGTTTGTTTTGAAAAAAATGTCTATTTATGTCCTTTGCCAATTTTTAAATTGCATTATTTGTTTTTTTGGTGTTGAGTTGTGTAAGTTTTTATATATTTTAGATATTAACCCCTTATCGGGGCACCTGGGTGGCTCAGTGGTTAAAGCCTCTGCCTTCGGCTTGGGTCATGATCTCAGGGTCCTGGGATTGGGTCCCGCATCGGGCTCTCTGCTCAGCAGGGAGCCTGCCTCCTCCTGTCTCTCTCTGCCTGCCTCTCTGCCTACTTGTGATCTGTCAAAAAAAAAAAAAAATCTTAAAAAAAAAAAAACCCTTATCAGATATACCCTTTATAAATATCATCTCTCATTCAGCAGGTTGTTTTTTGTTTTGATAATGGTTTCCTTTGCTGTGCAAAAGCTTTTTATTTTGGTGCAGTTTTAACAGTATAGTTTTGCTTTTGTTTCCCTTGCCAATTGGGACATGTCTAGAAAAGTGTTGCTAGGGCCAAGGTGAAAGAAATTACTACCTGTGCTTTCTTCCAGGACTTTTTTTTTTTTTTTGCATTGTAATTATTTCCTTATTTATATAATTGTAGCATAGTCTTAATCATTATATAATCATTGAATAATTACTATATAAAGTTAATTCTAATGAGAGAGAAATAGAGAATTAGATAAATATATAAATGATTTATCATATCACTGAGTAATTAGTAAATAATTGCACATAATTATAGTTCATATAAATAATAAAAGATTATTCCTTAGACCTAGTAAGTCTAAGACTTAATGAAAATTTTTTTATTAACATATAATATATTATTTGCTTCAGAGGTACAGGTCTGTGATTCATCAGTTTTACACAATTCACAGCACTCACCATAGCACATACCCTTCTCAATGTCCATAACCCAGCCACCCTATCTCTCTCCCCCAACCCCCCCACCAACCCTCAGTTTGTTTCCTGAGATTAAGAGTCTCTTATGGTTTTTTTCCCTCCTGATCTCATCTTATTTCATTTTTTCCCTCCCTAACCCCCATTATCCTTCACCTTGCCTATCAAATTGCTCATATCAGAGAGATCATATGATAATTGTCTTTCTCTGATTGACTTATTTCACTTAGCATTATACCCTCTAGTTCCATCTATGTTGTTGCAAATGGAAAGATTTCATTTTTTGATGGCTGCATTGTATCCCATTGTATATATATACCACATCTTCTTTATCTATTCATCTGTTGATGGATATCTAGATTCTTTCCATAGTTTGGCTATTGTGGACATTGCTGCTATAAATGTTCAGGTACACATGCCCCTTCAGATCACTGCATTTGTATCTTTAGGGTAAATACCCAGTAGTGCAATTGGTGGGTCATAGGGTAGTTCTATTTTCAAGTTTTTGAGGAACCTCCATACTGTTTTCCAGAGTGGCTACAGCAGCTTACATTCCCTCCAACTGTGTAGGAAGTTTCCCCTTTCTCTACATCCTGGCCAACATCTGTCATTTCCTGATTTGTTAATTTGAGGTGGTATCTCACTGTGTTTTTGATTTGCATTTCCTTGATGCCGAGTGATGTGGAGCACTTTTTCATGTGTCTGTTGGTCATTTAGATGTCTTCTTTACAGAAATGTCTGTTCATGTCCTCTTCCCATTTCTTGATTGGATTATTTGTTCTTTGGGTGCGGAATTTGATAGGTTCTTTGTAGATTATGGATACTAGACCTTTATCTGATATGTTATTTGCAAATATCTTTTCCCATTCTGTGGGTTGTCTTACAGGATTTTTATACTTTTAGGTCCCACATTTAGGTCTTTAATCTATTTTGAGTTTGTGTGTGTGTGTGTGTGTGTGTGTGTGTGTGTATGGTGTTAGAAAGTGATACAGTTTCATTCTTTCCATGTAGTTGTCCAGTTTTCTCAGCACCGTTTGCTGAGGAGACTGTCTTTTTCCCACTGTATATTCTTGCCTCCTTTGTTAAGGATTAGCTGACCATAAATGTGTGAAAATAGAGAGGGAGGCAAACTGTAAGACATGCTGATCTCTAAGAAAAAGACTGAGGGTTGCTGGAAGGAAGGTGGGTGGGTGGAAGGGGTAATTGGGTGATGGACATTTAGGAGGGCACTTGATGTAATGAGCACTGGGTATTATACGTAACTGATGAGTCATTAATTCTAACCCTGAAACCAATAATACAGTATATGTTAATGACATTGAATTTAAGTAAAGAATTAAACAATAGCAACAACATGTGTTTATTTCTAGACTCTTTACTCTGTTCTATTGATCTATGTATCTATTTCTGTCTAGCATCAGACTGTTTTGATTACTATAGCTTTGCAATGTATCTTGAAACCTGGGATTATGATATCCCCAGCTTTTTTCATTTTTTCAAGATTGATTTGGGTATTTGAGGTCTTATGTGGTTCTATACTAATTTTAGGATTGTTTCTTCCAGTTCTGTGAAAAACGGTACTGCTATTTTGATGGGAATTGCATTAAATTTGTAGCTTACATTGGGTCATATGGACATTTTAATAATTTTTTTTTCTCCCGATGCATGGGCATGGAATATCTTTTCATTTCTTTGTCATCTTCAATTACTTTCATCAACATTTATAGTTTTGAGAGTACAGGTCTTTCATCTTCTTGGTTAAGTTTATTCCTAGGTATTTTATTCTTCTTTGGTACAGTCGTAAATGGGTTTTTTTTTTTCTTAATTTCTCTCTACTTTATTAGTGTATAGAAATGCAACTGATTTCTGTGTATATTGATTTTGTATACTGTGATTTTACTGAATTAATTATCAATTCTAGCAGTTTTGGTGCAGTCTTTAGGGTTTTCTATGTATAGTATTGTGTCATCTACAAATAGTGACAATTTTACTTCTTTCTTACCAATTTGATACCTTTTATCTATTTTGCTTGTTTGATTGCTCTGGCTAGGACTTCCTGTACTATGTTGAATAAAAGTGGTGAGTATGGACAATCTTGTTTTGTTAATGATCTTAGGGGAAAAGCTCTCAGGTTTTACCATTGGGTATGATGTTAGCTGTAGGTTTTTCATACATGGCCTTTATTATGGTGAGATATGTTCCCTCTAATTCTATTTTGTTGAGAATCTTCATCATGAATGGATGTTGTGTTTCATCAAATGCTTTTGCTGTATCTGTTGAAATAGTCATATGGTTTTTATCCTTTCTCTTACTGATGTGATGTAGCATGTTGATTGGTGAATATAGAATCGCCCTTGCATTTTGGAATAAATCCCACTTGATATTGGTGAATGACTTTTTTAATGTATTATTGCACTTGGTTTGCTAATATTTTATTGAAGATTTTGCATCTACATTCATCAGAGATATTGGCCTGTAGTTTTGTTTGTTTGTTTTTGTACTGTCTTATCTGGTTTTAGTATGAGGGTAATGTGGGCATCATACAATGAATTTGTAAGCTTTCCTTCCTCTGCTATTTTTGCGGATAATTTGAAAAGAATAGGTATTAACTCTTCTTTAAACAGTTGGTAGAATTCACCTATGAAGCTTTCTGGTCCTGGACTTCTGTTTGTTGGGAGTTTTTGATTAATGATTCAATTTCGTTGCTACTAATTGGTTTGGTTTGTTCAAATTTCTATTCATTCCT
The DNA here is from genome assembly GCF_010015895.1 of Lontra canadensis. Classification (NCBI taxonomy): domain Eukaryota; kingdom Metazoa; phylum Chordata; class Mammalia; order Carnivora; family Mustelidae; genus Lontra; species Lontra canadensis. The sequence goes on from NW_022630995.1 coordinate 112,678,336, forward strand.
ACTTCAATTTTGATAGGTAATAGGTTTCTAGGAATTTATCCATATCTGCCAGGTTATCAATATGTTGGCACAAAAATTTTTATAATACTCTTACAATCCTTTGTATTTCTTTTTTTAATATAATTTTTTATTTTTTATTAACATATATTATTAGCCCCAGGGGTAGAGGTCTGTGAATCGCGAGGTTTACACACTTCACAGCACTCACCATAGCACATACCTTCCCCAATGTCCATAACCCCACCACCCTCTCCCTCCTTTATATTCTTATGGTGCTGGTTGTTATTTTGATTTTCGATTTTATTTATTTGAGTCCTCTCACTTTCTGTCTTTTCTTTGATAAGTCTGATATAGGTTTATCATCTTTATTGATATTTTTCAAAAAACCAGTTCCTGGTTTCATTGATCCATTCTGTTGTTTTAATTTCTATTCCATTTATTTCTGCTTTAATCTTTATCATTTCCTTCCTTCTACTGGCACTGGGCTTTGATTGCTCTTCTCTTTCCAGCTGTTAAATGTTAAATTAGGTTGTTTATTTGAGATTTTTCCTCCTTCTTATAGCCTATATTGCTATATTCTTTTTTCTTAGGACAGGTTTTGCTGCAGCACAAAGATTTTGGGCCATTATATTTTCATTTTCATTTTCATTTGTCTCTGTGTATAATTTTATTGCCTATTTGATTTCTTGGCTAGCCCCTTCATTGTTAAGTAGCATTTATTTACTCATGTATTTGTGTTCTTTCCAGGTTCTTCCTGTGGTTAATTTCTGGTTTCATGCTCTTGTGGACAGAAAACATGCATCCTAGGATTTTAATCTTTTTGACTTGTTGAGACATGTTTTGTGGCTTAACAAGTGATCTATTCTGGAAAATGTTCCATGTACATTTGAAAAAAATGTATATTCTACTGTTTTCAGATAGAATGCTCTGAATATATCTGTTAGATCCATCTGCTCCAATATGTCATTCACAGCCACTGTTTTCTTGTTGATTTTCCATCTGGATGATCTATCCATGGACTTAAGTGAGGTGTTAAAGTCCCCTGATATTATTGTATTATGAGTGACTCCTTTTATGTTTGTGAATGGTTGCTTTATGTATTTGTTCCCTTGGTGCATAAATATTTATAATTGTTGTATTTTCTTGTTGGATTGTTCCATTTATGATCATGTAGTATCCTCCTTTGTCTCTTGTTACAGTCTTTGTTTTAAAGGCTATTTCGTCCAACATAAGTATTATTATCCCAACCTTATTTTCACTTCTATTTGCATGATAAATATTCTTCCATCCCTTCACTTTCAATCTGCGTATCTTTAGGTCTGAAATGCATGTCTTGTAGGGAACATGTATATGGGTCTTGTTTCTTCATCCATTCATTCACCCTATGTCTTTTGATTGGAGTGTTTAGTTCACTTACAGTCAAAGGAATTATTGAATTATTGAATAATTATTATTATTCAATATTATTATTATATTATATTCAAATATCATGTATTTGAATATATACATTATACATAATATATTGTTATATTATATTCAAATTATTATTATAATTATTGAATATTACTGAATTATACTTATTGCTATTTTGTTATTTGTTTTATGTTTTTTATAGTTTTTATAGTTCTTCTCTGTTTTCCTTTCTTGCTCTCTTTTCTTATAGTTTGATGGCTTTTCTTTAGTGATATGCTTGAGTTCCTTTCCCTTTATTTTTTGCATATCTGTTACCAGTTTTTGATTTGTGGTTACCATTAGGTTTATATATAATATCTTCTGCATGTAGCAGGTTATTTAAGTTTGAACTCATTCTAAAAACACTAAATTTTTACTCCTCTCCCCCTACATTTTATGTAAATGGTATTATACTTTACATCCATTTATTTCATGCATTCCTTGACTGATTTTATAGATATAATTGATATTAGTATTTTCGTGCTTTAACCTCTGTACTGGTTTTATAAGTGATCAATCTACTACTTTTATTATGTTTATATGTACCTGTGATTTTTTTTTTCCTTTTCTACTTTACTTACCTGCTTATGGTTTTTCCTTTCCACTCAAAGAATTCCCTTCTTGTAAATTTAGTGGTGTTGAATTTTTTAAACTTCTGTTTGTTTAGGAAACTATCTCTCCTTCTATTCTGAATGGTAACCTTGCTGAATAGAGTATTCTTGGTTGCAGGTTTTTTTTCTTTCAGCACTTCAAATATATCATGCTACTCTCTCCTGGACTACAAAATTTCTGCTGATAGCCTTATGGGGTTTCCTTGTATGTAGCTCTTTTCTTTTGTCTTGGTGCTTTAAAAATTCCCTTTCTATCACTGCTTTCTCTGGTTTTAATTATTATGTGTCTTGATGTGGACCTCTTTGGTTTGATTTGGGGGGGCTCTCTGTGCCTCCTGGATCTGGTTTCTTTCTTTTTTTTAATTTTTTTTTTTTTTTAATTTATTGGACAGACAGAGACCACAAGTAGGCAGAGAGGCAGAGAGAGAGAGAGGGAAGTAGGCTCCCTGCCGAGCAAAGAGCCCGATGTGGGGCTCAATGCCAGAACTCTGGGATCATGACCTGAGCCAAAGGCAGAGGCTTTAACCCACTGAGCCACCCAGGTGCCCCTGGATCTGGATTTCTGTTTTCTTCCCCAGGTTCAAGAAGTTTGCAGCTATTATTTCTTCAAATAAATGTTCTGCTTCCTTTTCTGTCCTTTCTTCTTCTGGGATCCTTATCATGCAAATACTTTTATGCTTGATGATGTCACTGAATTCCCTTAATCTCTTTTCATTTTTATTATTCTTTTGTCTTTTTGTTGTTTATCTTGGTTGCTCTTCATTACTCTGTCTTCCAGCTTACTGACTCATTCTTTTCTTCCTCTAGTCTGCTGTTTTTTTTTTCCATCTAGTGTATTAAAAAAATTATTTTTTATTTGTGAGAAAGAGAGGGAGAGAGACTAGTGGGAGAAGCACAGGGAGAGAGAGAATCCTGACACACACTCTCCATTGAACATGGAGCCCAATGCAGAGCTCCATCCCAGGACCCCAACATCATGACCTGAGCCAAAATCAAGATCAGCCAGTAAACCAACTGAATGACCCAGATGCCCCATCTAGCATCTGGTATATTTTTAATTTCAGTTATTGAGTTCTAAATTTCTGATTGATTCTTTTCTATATTATTTATCTCTTTGTTGAAGGTACACTGAGATCCTCCACTCTTTTCTCAAGTCCAGTAAGTATATTTATGACCATTACTTTGAATTCTCTTTCAGTCATATTACTTATCTCTGTTTCATTTAACTCTTTTGCTGTAATTTTGTTCTGTTCTTTCATTTGGGACATATTTCTCTGTCTCCTCATTTTAACTACTTTTCTGTGTGTTTCTATTTATTAAGAAAGTCAGGTACATCTTGTGATTTTGAAACTATTGCCCTATGAAGAAGGGGTCCTATTGTACTCTGTAATGCAATTGTTCTTGTTCACCAGAAACTGATACTTCAGGGCTATCTCCTGTGTGTTGTGTTTTTCTTACTGTTGTGGTTAAACCCTGTTTGCCTTTAGTCTAGTCAGCTCCAGTTGCCCTTTTTGCCCATTGTGGGCAAAGTTTGGTGTCTGTGCTATTAAGGGGTTACAGTTGGATCAGACCAGATACTTTTCCTCAGTTCATTTACTGAAATTGCTGCCACATTGACCTGCAGGGTGCTCTTCTTGCACTGTCTCCTGAAAGTCTTTCACTGGTGGGCAGGTTCTACACTCAGACCAAGTGTTTGCCCCCAGTCCATCTGTTGCAGTTGCAAGGACCTCCGACTATGTGATTTTTCCTGTGTGGCACCCTGTGAAGTTTTTGTTGGTGAGTGGGGACAACAACCAGATCAGATGTCTATCCTCAGACTGTTGTGTGTGGTTATCTTTCCTTCTCTACATGGCAAGAGTTACTCTGGAGTGGTACTGGCCACTGTCTTCTTGCAGAATCAGAGGTCTCAGGTGCAACTTTGGATGGACTCTTACTGAGTGTTTGGGTTGAACGGGATAAATTCTGAGGAAGTCATGGTGGGAAATACAGGGTGTTAACAAGTTAGGTGACAAATGTTCACACTGGTTCTACAGATATTTTAGTATCTATGCTGGGGAGCAGGGGAGAGAAGTGGCACATACAAACTCTTTTGTCCTTGGAGAAGTCTCCTAAAGATTCCTGACCCTCCAGTGCAGTCACTATGATTGGTAAATAAAGCAAATAAATCTTCCTGTATACCCCAGGTGCTTTTCAAACAGCTGGTTCTATACTGTTTCTTGAAAGGCTTGTTTTTAGTGCTATCTCTTTAAGGGCAGGAACTGTTTTCTATAGTCATCTGGGTTTCCTATAGTTAAGCCCACTGATTTTTATTTTTATTTTTATTTTTTGAGAGAGAGCATGTGCATGCAAGTGGTGGGGGAGGGGCAGAGAAAGAGGAAGAGAGAGATTCTTAAGCAGCTCCACATTGGAGCCCAACATGGGGCTAGATCTGATCCTGAGATCATGATCTGAGCCCAAATCAAGAATCAGATGCTTAATTGAGTGAACCACTCAGGCACCAAGTCCACTGATTTTTTAATTTCCCAGTGTTAAGCCTCACTGATTGCAAAACTCATGTAGTTTAAGCCCCTCTGGTTTTCAAAGCCAAATGTTGTGGGAACTCATCTCCCTAGTGTAGGTCCCCTGTATTTGGGGTGTTTGGTGTGGGGTCTGTTCCTCTTTCTCCATTATGTCTACAGTGTCCCTTTTGTAAGTGGTTAGTCTTGAATGTTAGTTTGGTTCCCAAACAGGATTCTAACTTTCCAATTCTTTTAGATGTGACCGCTCTATGATTAACTATAGAGATGCTCTGCTGGTCTTTGGTTTATTTTCTGGGCTAGTTACACTGATGTGTGTGTTATCTAGGTGTATTTGTGGGATGAAGTAAGCCTAGGATCCTCCTACTCTACCATCTTCCCAGGTTACCCAGGATGATATAATCATTAACAAGGATTTATTAATAGCCTGTTATATATTGGGCATGATGGTAGGCCCTGAGTGAAAAGTTGTGAATAGCATAGGTATTAATAAGAGTGTTTTGCCTCAAATTTTTTGTGCACGTTTTTAAGAAAACAATGATCCTGAAAAAAGTGGGAATGGATGGGAAGAATGATATAGAAATAAATTTTAATATTTATATTGAAATTGAAGAAATATAGAATTCAATGACTCATCTCATTGAAGAGCTTAGGGCATCTTGGCGATATTCTGATTCTGTGATTTGAGAGGAATACCCAATAAAACAGGGAGAAAAGATAGACAGCACATTTAGAATTCATTTATTTATTAAATTTCCGGCAGATTATTTTTATTAACAATAGCTTCCTTCTCCATCCTATAAGAATGTTCATTTCAAAATATTCTATGCCAAAACATTTGAGTTAATCTTTGCTTTTTAGCCCAATCTTCAGGATAGATCAGGAATTCTCATGAGCCTAAAAATATAACAAGAATACACAAACACTTGCATTCCACAGGGAAATAGAATACATATGTAGAAGCTTAACCTCTTTTTATTGAATTATATGAGAAACTCAAATTCCTAGAGTGTATTTAATCCATCAAAATAAAAACCTACTGCTATGACATAAACAAGACTTTTGTTTACAGAAAAACTCTTAAATAAGAGAAACAATCTGCAAATAATAACTTGGGGAAGGGATGGAGAGTCTAAGGAGGGAATGCAAGGTATGGAAAAGGAATAGTATTAAGTAGTACTCACAGTGGTGCCTCCATTTCAGTAGCTGTAACCACAGAAGAGAAAAGTAAAAATCTGCGGGAAAGAGGGGTTCCTTATTTCCCTTCTTCTGATTTTAAGTGACCCTAGATCCTGACATGATTTTGTAGGACTTCAAAGAGAGGTCTATTTGGATTTTTATATAGAGAAGAACATGTCCAAGAAGTATAAGAGTTTATTTTGTGTGTGGAAGAGAATGGTAAAAAGTTGTTTAAAAAAAGGTAAAAAATATTGCCAGTGAATATTCTTTTTAAAGTATATTTCCTTTTATAGTTTTTTTTTTTTTTATTTGGTTCTACCATCTACTTTGTAACACTGAGGAGGTGAGGAAGATGTGCTCATTCTCTGGGTCAGTTTCATAATGTATAGGGCAAATGTGAGGACAGGAGAGAACAATGGAAGAAGAGTTAGTACACCTGTAAGTCATAGGTATAATGTCTTCAGTCTTTACACTCTAAAATCACTCATAATCACGCCTAAAAATTGTCTTTTCTTAAAATCTATGAAGGATATATTTTTAATATTTTAAAATATTTATATATACTAATAAAGTATAACTAATTTGTGAGACAAAAAGTTATTTTTAGAGGAGAAAAGAGAAATGTGGTTTTCTTCATAGTTTTTCAAGACTTAGGGTTGGGGAATCCTGGTCCCTGAGAATTGACATAAAGCTGAAAGGATTCATTAACAACAAAGGACTTACCACTACACCCTGTCCCACCACTACATCCTGAATCTCTGAACTGCTTCAGGGGAGGGACATTTGTTTTATACTCCAGCACTTAATACCATATCTGGCACGGAGCTCATACACCTTATTTTATTTTTCTTAAATGGAATTGAGGTGAACTAAATTTCTTGTCAGTTTTTCTTGTTATTGATATGGTTACTATGTAACGATCCAAGCTTCTAATTATTTTTATTTTTTTTCACAATATACTTCATTTTTATGTCAGATGCATGCTACTCACACATATCCCTCCTCTTTTGGCTCAGTATTAGTGAATTTTTGCTGTATTAAAACTGCCACAAAACTTAGTAATTTATGATAGCAAACACTACACTTCTCATAATTCAGTACATTGACTGAGTGGTTCTTCTTGGCTGGACTTACTCAAGTAGAGCCTGTGGTAGGTAGATTCTTAGAGTCTTTGTTGGGCCTCTTTGTCTAAGTGTTTTCTTCTTTTAGTAGCCTAGCTGAACTTCTCCATATACTAATCTCAGGTTTCCAAAGCACCAAGAAAAAGTAAGCCCCAGTATGCAAGAAATTTTAAAGTCTATACTTACAGCATATTGGCTCCATCAAAGCAAACTGTATAGCCAAGCTCAGATTGATTGTCATAGAAAAATACTCAAGAGCATAGATACAAGATGTTATGAACCAAATGGTTGCAAATACTTAATCTCATAGTTTTACATACTCCTACTTTAAAAGGCTCATACTTGACACCTTGAAAATGGACATCTGATTCACCTACAATAGTGGAATCTTAATCCTGTTTTTTATTATAATTAATGACAACTCATTGAAAAATTGAGTTTGCCTTCAAATTCCATAGTGCTTTATACTTTTAACTGTAATTCCCTAAGCCTTTTGCTGTTGATAGCACTTCTTATTCTCCTAGCTCTTACCCATTTATTTCACTTTAGCATCTTCACTATATAATATTTTCATATTAGTTGTTAAGTGTTTATAGACATATGAGTATTTTGGCTGATTTTATTTTAAAATTACATAGCGGATTATCTGGTTACATTTCCTAGAATATTCTTCCTCATACTTTTCCAATGCTCTTTCCTTATCATCAAGATTTCAAATCATGGGCGCCTGGGTGGCTCAGTGGGTTAAAGCCTCTGCCTTCTGCTCAGGTCATGATCCCAACGTCCTGGGATCGAGTCCCGCATCAGGCATTCTGCTTAGCAGGGTGCCTGCTTCTCCATCTCTCTCTGCCTGCCTCTCTGCCTACTTGTGATCTCTCTCTGTTAAATAAATAAATAAAGTCTTAAAAAAAAAGATTTCAATTCAAATATTACCAACTCAGAGAACCTCAAATCTAAAATAACTCTTGATTAGTCTCTCTTATGTGTTTCTATGTTTTGTGTTTATTTTTGCCCAAAAAGTAGGTTATCTGATTCACTTTTTATGTATTATTTACTTTCTTACTAAAAATGGTACACAACAGCAAGATAAAAGCAATTGGTAAAATATTGAAATAATGACCTACAGTTTGGTAAGTCCATTGCTCTGAAATCCCCCAAATTGCCAAGTACCCAATCAACCAGTCCTGTGAACTCTCATTGGACATCTCCATTATCCAGAAACAAAAGGTTAATTTTGAATTAGTAGATGACTATAAAACTGCTACTATAGTATGGCCAATGTCTATTCTAAATGACTAGAATCTGTGCTATAACAGTTGTCGATATTTGTAATAATCACTGCTTATATCGTATTTCTTTACCTGTCTCTACCATTGAGCAATAGGTTTCCTTGATTTGCTATTTGAGTCAAACAAGTATTTTCTGGAAGAACGTATGGACCGGACTCTCTAGGCTTGCTTGAACTTTGACAAATTAAAAAAAAAATAGAGTGGTTTGACATTCCTTTCTCAAGATAGTATTCCATTTTCCTACTTTGATGTCTTACCTTTGTATGCCAGAAGTGGAATATTACCCTAACTTTTATTGTGTTTCAGTTCTGTAACAACATTTTTTAAAAGATTTATTTATTTATTTGAGAGACAGAAAGAGAGAGGGTGAGAGAGCTAGAACATGCATGCAAGGTGAGGGGCAGAAAAAGAGGGAGAGAATTCAAGAAGACTCCGACTGAGCAGGGAGCCCCACTTGGAGCTCAATCTAATTACCCTGAGATCATGACTTGAGCTGAAATCAAGAGTCAGATGTTTAACTGACTGAGCTGCCCTGGTGCCCCAGTTCTTATAACAACTTCTAATCTCCCCTCAACAGATGAATATTTCAGATTACTTAGGTAAATGTCAAATGCTTGATTAAAAAAAATGATAGGAAGAAAGAGGAAAGGGTGAGAGAGAGGGAAAGAGAGTGATAGGGAAAGTGAGAGTGAGAGGAAGAGGAAGAGAGAGAGACAAAGAAAGAGACAAAGAGAAAGAAGAATATCACGGAAGATTTTTTCCCAAATATCACTGCTTTTAAAATGTTGAATAAATTGAGATCTGAACATTAATAATATCAAAAGAAATACTTCTAGATGCAGAATTACCACCAAATTGAGAACAAGACATCTAAATTATCACGCTAAAAGCCCTGTTTTATGCTACTATTGTATTAATACTGAATAAAATTTATAATGCATGTTCATCAATAAAATAGATCTATAGAATTTGATGTCAATAAATGGAAGTAATATTCACATTGCTGGATATCTATAAACATTAAATGGGATACCACACTTAAAAATGTTTTTCAAGAATGACATCACCAAGATGGTGACATAAGATGGAGAAAATATAATCCTTTCAATAATGGTGCTAGGACAATTGGATATTTACAGGTAAAAGAATAAAACTGGACCCATATTTTATACCATTCACAAAACTTAACTTGAAGTAGATTAAAGACTTAAATGTGTAAGACTTGAAAGTATGAAAGCCCTAGAATAAAATAGGAATAAATCTCCTTGACATGGATCTTGGTAATACATTTTTGAATATAATATCTAAAGCATAAGCAAGGAAGCCAAAATAAACAAACAGGACTGTATCAAACTAAGAAAGGTTTGCACTGTGACAGAAACCATCAACAAAGTAAAAAGACAACCTGAGAAAAAAATATTTGCAAATGATGTTTCTCATAAGGGGTTAATATTCAAAGTATATAAAGATTTCATACAAGTCAAAGAGCACAAAATGCCAAGCCAAACAACAACAACCACAACAATGAACACACTGAAAAATGAACAAAGGACCTGAATAAAAGTTTCTCCAAGGAAGATATATGAAAAATTAATAGGTAACAGGAAAAGATGATCAACATCATTAGTCATTAGGGGAATGCAAATCAAAACAACAATGAAATATCATTTTATACCTGTTAGAATGGCCATCATCAAAAATACAGAACAAATTCTGGTGTGGATGTGGAAAAAGGAAACCCTCATGCAATGTTGGTACAGTTGCAAATTAGTACAGCCACTACAGAAAACAGTAGGGAGGATCCTCAAAATATTAAAAATAGAACTACCATATGATTCAGGAATTCTACTTCTGGGACTGCATCCAAAAGAAATGTAAACACTAACTCAAAAAGATATCTACACCCCCATGTTTATAGCAGCATTATTTACAATAGCAAAGACATGGAGACAATCTAATTGTTCATCAGTGGATGAATGGATAAAGAGATGTGGCATATATTCAGCCATAAGGAAACAAGTAAATCCTATCATTTATAATGTCATAGAAGGAAGGACCTTGAAGGCATTATGCTAAGTGAAATAAGTCAGACAGCAAAAATTGAATACTGTATGATTTCACTTATATGTGAAATCTTAAAAACAAAACAAACAAGCAAACAAAAACAAAGATATTCAACCAAACACATAGAAAAATAGATCAGGCTTGTGGTTATCAGAGGGAGAAATTGGGGAAAAGGGGAAATTGGAGGAATCTGTAAGAAAAATAAGTACAAGGGATATAATGTACAACATGATGACTATGGCTAACACTGCTATATGATGTATAGGGAAGTTGTTGAGGGCAAATCCTCAGAGTTTTCTTTACAAGGGGAAAATTTTGTTTCTTTTTAATTTTCTTCTGTCTTTTCATCTGTGCAGGGTTCTTCTTATTACTGTAATTATAATAAAAATGGTACTTATTATAACATGGAAGGGGAGTTCCTTATCTGTTTTGGTATTCCTAGTGCTTGATGCATTCTGGGTACATAGTTTATTATTTTTTGAATTGAAGAGATGAAGACTGCAATTATTTTAAGCTTCCCATGGGCTTGGCCCCCTTCCTCATTCTAGACAATCTAAACTTCCCCAAATACTGCATCCATTTAAATTTTCAGTATTTCAGAAGTAAGTTTGCCTTTGACACTAACCAAAAGAGCAAGCATCTAATTGGATGATTTTTGGATAGTTTAAAAAATTATTGACACTAACAGGCATTGCTTAAATGTATTTTTATTAAAAATAAACATTGACCCTAAATATTAGCTCAAATACTCACAAACAACATTTAATGAAGAGAGTAACTCTCTTCCCAAGACATTATGGGAAGGTTTCTGATTGTGCTACTTGTGAATAGTCCATGTTATCAGTCCTTGATGTACAATATCTGCCTTTGCATCTTAACTTCCTATTGTTAGCTCAGATTTTCCTGAAATCTTTAGTTAAGTACTTACCTTCCCCACATTTTAAGAGAAGAATCCTAAGTTTTAAAGTCTCCAAGGAACTCAGATTATTAACAGACTACATGGTATTTAATGAAGGAAAGTCTGGCAGTAGGAATCTGATGAAAGCTGGTATACATTTTAAGCTCGCACATATTGTTAAGGGTTTCCAAAAGGAGCTTGATTTTGGTCTTCATTGTTTTAGACATTAAAGAAGTGACTATTCTACTTTTAATAATTATTATATTTATCTCTAAAACTCAAGGGTGTTACCCTGACCTAGAAATAGCATATGCCTTGGTTAATATAAGCACCTTAACAATAATGATATTATACTTTGTTTTTGTAACAGTTTTAGAGGAAGAAATAGATATGTTTGAAATAGTTTGTGTTTTGTGAAAAATTAGTGTTGAGGAAATGGGTGACATAAGAAAAAAGGTTTATCTTTTGGAGCTTAATCTAGGAGGAAAAATGCAAGCAGCACATGTGAGGGGATCCCTGGATTGCTATAGGTTGACATCAAGTCAGCTGGTGCCTTTGTGGAGGGAAGACTGGAAAGAGGATACTCGAACTATCATTGCCTGGTACACATTTTTGGATTTGCCAAAACAGCAAGAATTATATTTTCAAAGAGCATCGCGAAATTCACTTTAGTTAAATGCATTGGCTTATAATTTTCCAGTGGTGCATCATAACAACTCAGAAAAGCCTAACCTCCTCCACTCAAAAGTGGTTGAATATTAAAACAGCAAGAAAACAAATCACTTTGCATTCAGATCTATTTGGCATTGCTGTATTTTTGACCATTTTTCCCTTTCACTCTTGTGTACTTCAGCTTATCCCCCCAAACTAACAGCTGTGGCCAAACACTTTGCAGCTGCCAGGCTAATCCTCAGATGCCAAGCCCTCGAACAGATTTTCTAGGAGCAGACTTGGGCTCTGTGATGGCTGCCTGCACACTCCCTTTCCACTAGCTGGTTCCTTGGCAAGTTCTTTGATTCATTTGATTTTTGGCAGAGCAACTTGCTTGCTGACTATGAAGTCTCTGACTCTGTCAAATACTTTAGTTGGGCTGAATGTTTATTTGACTGCCCCTTCCTATCATGCCGAAAGATTAAAGTTTTCAAGATCTATGTTTAATGTCATACAGAGCTAAATAAAGAAGGGTTCTGTATGGTTGAGTTGTATGAATATGAAGGATGAGAGTAATCCTTAGCCCTAGGGCCAATCTCTCATTGATTCTAGCTCTTTCCAGTGAGAGGTTTGTAACATAATGCTTTGACCATTTCTTGGCAGAGATTACTTTTCCCACCTTATGGAGTGGCAAGTTACCAACAGTCTCAAAGCAAATACTTGGCCCACATACAAGGCACTCTCTTTCTCTCTTTCAGTGGTGAAAATCTGGTCCATTATTTCCCTTTAACTACTCTCCTTTATGGGTAAGTCAGCTGAAAAGATTCAGGAAAAGTCTGCTGTAGGTACTAATTGGAACTGGCCTTCTATCACTCATAGACCTGAGTTCTGAAGTAGTTAAATGATTCAGAAGCATTTCATTTAATTCATTTCTGCATTCCTTTAAAAAATAGCACAGGTGGACAGTGCTCACTTTACAATTATGTAACAGGAATTTTATAGAGGTGGAAATTGGGAAGATTTTTGAGAAAGTCTTCTTAAAAGAATTGATCAGTGTTTGTCCTCATGCTATACAATAATTCACCAAGACCATAAAGAAGTAGAGAATATATATTTGGGACAATAGCTAGTAAATAATAGATCTGGCTTCTTGGGCCAAGAGGTATGGACTTATTTCCTCTTTTGAGAAAATGAATTGGAGCAGAGATCTGTGATCTTATTTCCTCTATGAAATATTTATACCAATGTATAAATGCTTCTCAAAACCTCTTCCTCAAATAGAGTTTTTTTAATGGCTTATTCAGCTAATTTTTCTAAACTCTCCCTGTAGTTTTATTATTTCATTGTCTATTATAAAGAAAAAAACACATAATTTTGCCCTAAATGATATCTGTTCCTAAAATATTTATTGATGCTTATTAAGCATAACACATAATAATAATAATAATAATAATAATAATAATACATATTTCAGGAACAGAAACTACAAAGATATTGAAGGCACTTTCTTTGCTTTCAAGAGTTGTTTACCCTAATTTAATTTGAATTTGCCAGCCTGTATATAATTTTATCTGTCAGTTTAGACTACAGTGGTTTCACACATTAGATTATGTTTTGTAAGTTGAAGTTCTACAGGATAGTTTGTGGTAAAACACAAAATAAAAATATCTTTTTGTATTTCAACAAGTGGATTTTAAGTTCAATAATAAAATATCTATATAATAATAGGCATGTGCCTATTTTTTTCAGGGAGTCAGGCATAAGTACACACAAACACACTACCCTAAAGTAAATGGCTTTAATTTTCTTATGCTCATTATATTTAGTTTTAAAATTTATAGGTATTTAAAAGAGACCTTCATTCCATTTCCTCACAAAGTACATTTTTAAAGCACAGTATTTTTTCTCTCTTTATAGGACACTATTTTCTTAAAAAGTCTATTATTTAATACAGTATAAAATCTAATATCATCATCTCTTATTGATACATATAGGTGAGGTATTACTGACTTCCATTACTAGACTGATTGGAATATATGAACTGTAAATAAAGTTAACTATCAGTGTGCTCCCTACTCTCAAATACACAGAGCTGTCATGTATAAGATCTAACTAACTAAAATTATACCTGTAAATTCCCAGTACTCTAGTGCCCAAAATGTATGCATATGCATAATTTGAATACTAGGAAATACACAGACCATCTATTCAATAAAATATATGGTATTATGAGGTGTGCACAAACTGCTTCAGGGCAAATACTAAGCAATGATCCTTTTTAGAGGGTGATGGGTGATGGTAGAAATGTATTGACTAAATGACTCATCAGCAGAAAAAGGGAAGGGTATGTAATAAGGATAGAACTTTTGATGTTTTGGAGAAAATTAACATAATTGAAATACAAATATTATCAATTGTGTATAATTAATAAAGTTTGAAACCTTTTCATCGCAAGAGATCTAGGACTGTTAAGTCAAATGTTGACTAGAATTGGGAGAAGATGAGACAGAGTTTGCCTTTCCAACGTTTCAAATTTAAAAGAGACAGTAGAATGATAAACGGAAAATACCATTTGTGCAGTATAAGGCACACATTGTCATAGTTCCTGAGTAACTATGATCTGATAGAGCAGATCTATATTTTAATCAGTTCCTGTGAATCCAAAATGGAGTCTACATATTCCAAGAAAACACACCTGAGCCAAATGGTATCACTACCATGACTATTACATTAAATTGTCCTCATGAAGAACATTGATTGTTTAAAGTCAGTAACTCAGAATGATTATAGATTTGTGCCAGAACTTTCATTAAAAAAAAAAAAATGACTTGAAAGCTTTCAGCATGAAGCCAAACTAGATAGAACATCAAACTATCATTATGGTATGGAGATATCTATTATTAGACATTTAAAAAAACTTTGCACTCTTGAGGAGACTTAATGTATACCATATTGTCATTACAGAAACATAGATTTAAATTACAGAAATGTAAATTTGGTGCAGTGGGTTCTTTCCTGGTTAAGAGAGCAAAAGCAGAGTATGCATTGGCATCTCTGAACCTAATGCCCAGCATTAACTATTATTGCTTCCAATTTAGCAGCCAAGTCACTTAACAGCCAGACAAAGTGATTCCACCATTCACACTCCATAGCCATAAGAAGCAGCAACCTTTGGGGAAATCTTCCATACACTGCTTGCTTTTCTATGCCTATCCATCAAGCAAATGAGCAATCTATTTCTGCCATGGTACACTGCCACTTCAATGAATTCCTGAAAGACATCTACTACTACCAATCTGAATATCAGCAAACAAAACCACAAATAGCTCCAATTTGTTCAGTTTTGTGGGGGATTTTCAAATAGTGTCCAATATACATGTTCAGTTGATTGTGGGGAAGGGATTTAGTTCTGAAAGAGCTTTGGAATAAGTAATTGAGTGCCTTTGATGCCTCCAAAAGATTTATATGATATCCTAGGACAACTCAAATGGGTATGCATAATCACACACTCTGATGTGTTATAATTCAGTTAACAGAAAAAGATAAAGTTACAAGTAGTAAGTAATGACTTATACTTAATTTGAAATTTGCCTTATCTATGTAGTAGCACACAAATAAAAATATGTATTGTAGAAAGAAAAATGAGGTTCACAGCTTTATGTAATATATATTACATATTTCATATGTATATTTCTATTCTACTCTACTAATTTGACATATTAGCCAATAAAACAATTCCATTAGAAAAAAGTAGAAATAAGTAAGTTTAAAAAAGTCACTTTATATATTTTTATCTTGGAATTTTAGTGATACATTTATTTATTTATTTATTTATTTGACTCAGTTTTGTTTATTAGGTTACACTGTTTCTTTGGTAGAAACTTATTTTGTTGTTACCATCTGAATGAGAAATACAGACACTTTGTTAAAGCAGTTTTTCTTTTTTTTTTTAAACATATTTGTTATTTTTTTAATCATTTTTAAAATTTATTTTCAGCATAACAATATTCATTGTTTTTGTACCACACCCAGTGCTCCGTGCAATCTGTGCCCTCTCTAATACCCACCACCTGGTTCCCCCAATCTCCCACCCCCCCCACCTCTTCAAACCCTTCAGATTGTTTTTCAGAGTCCATAGTCTCTCATTGTTCACCTCCTTTTCCAATTTCCCCCAACTCCCTTCTCCTAACTCCCCATGTCCTCCATGCTATTTGTTATGCTCCACAAATAAGTGAAACCATATGATAATTGACTTTCTCTGCTTGACTTATTTCACTCAGCATAATCTCTTCAGTCCCGTCCATGTTGCTACAAAAGTTGGGTATTCGTCCTTTCTGATGGAGGCATAATACTCCATAGTGTATATGGACCCCATCTTCCTTATCCATTCGTCCATTGAAGGGCATCTTGCTTCTTTCCACAGTTTGGCAACCGTGGCCATTGCTGCTATAAACATTGGGGTACAGATGGCCCTTCTTTTCACTACATCTGTATCTCTGGGGTAAATATCCAGTAGTACAATTGCAGGGTCATAAGGAAGTTCTATTTTTAATTTCTTGAGGAATCTCCACACTGTCCTCCAAATTGGCTGCACCAACTTGCATTCCCACCAACAGTGTAAGAGGGTTCCCCTTTCTCCACATCCCCTCCAACACATGTTGTTTCCTGTCTTGCTAAAGACTCTAGTCAGAGATAAAGAAGGACACTACATAATTCTTAAAGGGACTATCCACCAGGATGATCTACAATTGTAAATATCTATGCCCCCAATATGGGAGCAGCCAATTACATAAGAAAACTGTTAATCAAGATAAAGAGTCATATTGATATGAATATATTAATAGTAGGAGATCTTAACACACCTCTCTCAGAAATAGATCATCAAAGCAGAAAATCAATAAAGAAACAAGAGCATTGAATGACACATTGGACCAGATGGACCTCATAGATATATACAGAACATTCCACCCTAAAACAACAGAATACTCATTCTTCTCAAGTGCACATGGAACCTTCTCAAGAATAGACCACATACTGGGTCACAAATCAGGACTCAACCGATACCAAAAGACTGAGATTATTCCCTGCATATTCTCAGATCACAATGCTTTGCAACTGGAGCTCAATCACAAGGAGAAGTTCAGAAGGAACTCAAATACCTGGAAGCTAAAGACCACCTTCCTTAAGAGTGCTTGGATCAACCAGGAGATCAAAGAAGAACTGAAACAATTCATGGAAACCAATGAGAATGAAGACACTTCAGTCCAAAACCTATGGGATACAGTAAAGGCGGTCCTAAGGGGGAAATACATAGCCATCCAAGCCTCCTTCAAAAAAATTGAAAAATCCAGAACAAAGCAGCTGTCTCTACACCTTAAAGAACTGGAGAATCAACAACAAATCAAACCAACTCCACACTTAAGAAGGGAAATAATCAAGATTAGAGCTGAGATCAATGAGGTAGAAACCAGAGATACAGTAGAACGTATCAATGAAACTATAAGCTGGTTTTTTGAAAGAATCAATAAGATCGATAAACCATTGGCCACACTAATCCAAAAGAAAAGAGAGAAAGCCCAAATTAACAAAATTATGAATAAAAAGGGAGAGATCACAACTAACACCGAGGAAGTAGAAACAATCATCAGAAGTTATTATCAACAGTTATATGCCAATAAGCTAAGCAACCTGGATGAAATGTATGCATTCCTGGGAAACTATAAACTCCCAAAATTGAACCAGGAAGAAATTGACAACCTAAATAGACCGATATCTAGTAACGAGATTGAAGCAGTGATCAAAAACCTCCCAAAAAACAAGAGCCCCGGACCTGATGGATTCCCTGGGGAATTCTACCAAACTTTCAAAGAAGAAGTAACGCCTATTCTCCTGAACCTGTTTCAAAAAATTGAAGCAAAAGGAAAACTTTCAGACTCTTTCTATGAAGCCAGCATTACCCTGATCTCCAAACCAGGCAAAGACCCTACCAAAAAGGAGAATTTCAGACCAATATCACTGATGAATATGGATGCTAAGATTCTCAACAAGATCCAAGCAAACAGGATCCAACAGCACATTAAAAAGATTATCCACCATGACCAGATGGGATTCATTCCTGGGCTACAAGGATGGTTCAACATTCGCAAATCAATCAATGTGATAGAACAAATTAATAAGAGAAGAGAGAAGAACCAGATGGTCCTCCCAATTGATGCAGAAAAAGCATTTGACAAAATCCAGCATCCGTTCCTGATTAAAACGCTTCAAAGTATAGGGATAGAGGGAACATTCCTCAACTTCATCAAATCTATCTATGAAAAACCCACAGCAAATATCATCCTCAATGGGAAAAAGCTTGCAGCCTTCCCGTTGAGATCAGGAACACGACAAGGATGCCCACTCTCACCACTCTTGTTCAACATAGTATTAGAAGTCCTAGCAACAGCAATCAGACAACAAAGAGAAATAAAATGTATCCAAATTGGCAGTGAAGAAGTCAAACTCTCTCTCTTTGCAGATGACAGGATTCTTTATATGGAAAACCCAAAAGACTCCACCCCCAGACTGCTAGAACTCATACAGCAATTCAGTAACATGTCAGGATACAAAGTCAATGTACAGAAATCAGTGGCTTTCTTATACACTAACAATAAAAATACAGAAAGGGAAATTAGAGAATCGATTCCATTTACTATAGCACCAAGAACCATAAGATACCTGGGAATAAACCTAACCAAAGAGGTAAAGGATCTGTACTCGAGGAGCTACAGAACACTCATGAAAGAAATTGAAAAAGACACAAAAAGATGGAAGACCATTCCATGCTCTTGGATCGGAAGAATAAACATTGTTAAAATGTCTATACTGCCTAGAGCAATCTATACTTTTAATGCCATTCCAATCAAAATTCCACCGGTATTCTTCAAAGAGCTGGAGCAAATAATCCAAAAATTTGTATGGAACCAGAAGAGACCCCGAATCGCTAAGGAAATGTTGAAAAACAAAAATAAAACTGGGGGCATCATGTTACCTGATTTCAAGCTTTACTACAAAGCTGTGATCACCAAGACAGCATGGTACTGGCATAAAAACAGACACATAGACCAGTGGAACAGAGTAGAGAGCCCAGATATGGACCCTCAACTCTATGGTCGGTTAATCTTTGACAAAACAGGAAAAAATATACAGTGGAAAAAAGACAGTCTCTTCAATAAATGGTGCTGGGAAAACTGGGCAGCTATATGTAGAAGAATGAAACTCGACCAACTATTCTCTTACACCATACACAAAGATAAACTCAAAATGGATAAAAGACCTCAATGTGACACAAGAATCCATCAGAATCCTAGAGGAGAACATAGGCAGTAATCTCTTCGATATCAGCCACAGCAACTTCTTTCAAGATATGTCTCCAAAGGCAAAGGAAACAAAAGCCAAAATAAACTTTTGGGACTTCATCAAAATCAAAAGCTTCTGCACAGCAAAGGAAACAGTCAGGAAAACAAAGAGGCAACACACGGAATGGGAGAAGATATTTGCAAATGACAGTACAGACAAAAGGTTGATATCCAGGATCTATAAGGAACTTCTCAAACTCAACACACACAAAACAGATAAGCATATCAAAATATGGGCAGAAGATATAAACAGACACTTCTCCAATGAAGACATACAAATGGCTATCAGACACATGAAAAAATGTTCATCATCACTAGCCATCAGGGAGATTCAAATTAAAACCACATTGAGATATCACCTTACACCAGTTAGAATGGCCAAAATTAGTGATATATTTAATAAAGTTATTCAATTAAATTTTAAAGTTAAATAGCATTCATACAGGTTTCAATATTATGCCTGGATTAAGCTTTGGTTAAAAATATAAAATCATTTATAAAAGGCAGAATTTCTGGAGCACCTGGGTGGCTCTGTTAAACATCTGATTTTGGCTCAGGTCATGATCTCAGGGTCCTAGGATCTAGGTTCAGTTCCCACTCCATAGGGAGTCTGTTTCTTTCTTTCCCTCTGCCCCACCCCTTGCTTATGCATTTGATCTCTCTCCCTCCCTCTCTCTCTCTCTCAAATAAATAAAATCCTAAAAAAAAATTATAGGCAGAATTTCTGTGTGTGGAAATAACATTATATTAAAAACATACTGTTAAAAGTATATAAGAAAATGTTTAAGAAGTTCTGTAATTTTAATATCTTACCACAATGTCTGAAATGACCAATGCAGTTACAATCACAAAAAATAGAAATGTATGAATTAAAATATTTTAATTTAAAATCTTTAACATATTATTTAATAGAGAACTACTAGCTTAGCTGAATTTAGGCAAAAGCTATCTTTAGTCATAAAAGCTTTTATTTATTTATTTATTTATTTATTATTTTCAGCATAACAGTATTCATTGTTTTTGCACCACACCCAGTTCTCCATGCAATCCGTGCCCTCTCTAATACCCACCACCTGGTTCCCCCAACCCCCCACCCCCTGCCACTTCAAACCCTTAAGATTGTTTTTCAGAGTCCATAATCTCTCATGGTTCACCTCCCCTTCCAATTTCCCTCAACTCCCTTCTCCTCTCTAACTCCCCTTTTCCTCCATGCTATTTGTTATGCTCCACATAAGTGAAACCATAAGGCATAAAAGCTTTTTATTTTCATTCTGCTAACTGCATCAAAGAAGCTGCTCTATCATGATATGGTTTAAAGGAAATTTGTAGTGCATTTGAGGGAAAAAAGGTAAGGGAGAGCAAAAAGAAGTATTTTTCACATAACAATGGAAGCTTACCTTGTACTTTGTTACCTGTGTGACAATGTCTAGAGTCAGTACCTTTAGTATTAAAAACTATTAGAGCATCTCCTGAGGCTAACTGTAAACTCTTTTTACAAGGAAAGATACCTTTAAATGATAGAGGAAAAGAAGTGGAGCAAACCTGGAATCATAAAGGTCTTGAAACAGGGTAGCAATTGTATCACCAATTGAAGCCTTATATATAGAAATTTAGTATGCTGTACTCCTTTTCAGCAGTTACCTATGTCAAGCTGAAAATGATCTATACATAAGAAAAAGAATTTGAGACTATACTGGTGAAAATATATGATTTTCATCTACAGCATGGGAGAAATAGTCGGAAGAACTTTGAAGAGCACAAAAATTCTTTGCTAAAATTCAGTTAAGATAGAATGAATTTGCATCAAAATAGACTTAAGATACAAAAAGGAGAATATAAGAAAATAAGTATTAATGACTTATTCATTGCTATAAATGAGGGCTAGATTTAGAGTTGCAGGAAACCAGTGTTTTGCAGAAAATGCCATCTGTTGATACCTCCTTTTTTGAATTCCTTTTGTAAAGAGAAGTTTCAACTTCCACTTACTTAACTTTTTAAAATAAGTAATAGAAGATACAACACTTCACTCTGTGATGACATCAGACTATAGTTACATACTTCATTTCCTTAGAATTCCATTTAAGGAAGAATAGAAGGAGAAGAGGTAGGAGGAAGAATGAGAGAAAGAAAAAGCAGAGACAGAAACAAAAAATGCCAGGTAGTATTGAGAGAGTGAACTAGATAAGCATTATTTATATCTGGATAATGTCAATATCGGCCTAAAAGCACTTTGACAATGTATTAGTTGATTACTATCCATAACTTTTAACTGCTCAAAATATTAAATCACAAAATCACTGAAATATCAAATCATATCATATTGAATAATTTACAGTGATTTTTCAAAGACTGTCTACTGGGAAACTACTATTTGAGGAAAACAGAGGTATTCTTGAGGAATTGTTAAAATTAAGCAAAAGGCTGAATTCTTCACCACAGGATTTGTAATTTTAGACTTCATAGTAACAAAAAACATGGTGAAAAAATATACTAAAATTAGACCAGGATATCAACACTGTTTTTCCTCGGGCAAATTTATCTATTTAAAATTTACTAGTTTTGTTTTTGGAAAAAACAGAATTTAGACTTAGCTACTATATGTTTTTCTTTTTTTTGTTTTCTGAGCCACAAGCTAGACAGGGGATGAATATAAACATTCTGGTTGAAATTATGGAACTAGAGTACATTATTACTCATAATACTGAGTTTTACTACTTTATTATGGTTATATTTTACTGTTGACATTAAATTACATTTTTATTATGAATAAGATTATGGAATTTATTGTCAGATAGTTTCCACTTAAGGATCTGGTACTTACTAGTTACTTAATTTCTGTAAATTTGGTTACCTACTTGTGAAATGGTGATTATATAATATGGAGTTCAAACTATTATTAGAGGAAATATGTGTGGGAATTAACAAATTTTTAAGACTCAAAACTTATAGCCATTTATGATTATTATTATCTTTTATACAAGCACAAAAAGCTTATGGGTTTAGTTGTCATGAACTGGAAGTAATATAGCTTATAATGGCCATTTTCTGTGTAAGTTAGTGAATGGCCATTTAAAACAGATGTTGTCAGGTTGAAAATGGTGACACTTCCTTCAAAGGGAGAAGATAAAAGGATAAGGAAGTTTATTAAAATTGTTAAAAAATGTAAATTAACAATTAATATATATATTTGTGTATGGAACATTGGAAAGTAATTGATCATAGCACAATATCTCAAAACATTTTCAGAAATTGATACTATAGATAAAATCTCTGACAGAATTCCAATAAAATTTGAAATAACAAGTAATTATTTTTAAATGACTTAAGAATTTTAAAGAGCTATGCTTTGAAATATCTCTTTCTTCAAAAAGAAAATTGAATCTACAATTTCATTTTATGTGATAATGTTATTGAGAACTCTTTATATCTACTTGTATGAGTTGCCCAATGGCCATATTCAGAAAAACAAAAGTTGTAGCTTTAAATGCTTTTAATGTTGAAATAACTAAAATAAATTAAACATTCAACTCAATAGGTTAAAAAAGGCATGTTGGAAACTCAAAGAAAACAAATAAAAATGTGTAAAAACATCAGAAAATAGTAAATATATTGTTCATATATTATGCATATAAACTAGTAGGTTGATTTATGATCTTTCTCATCTGGACATAATACATCAACATCTTAGTAAAGCTGCTACTGATCTGATTCTCCAGGATTTTGCAATGGAGATCATTTTGAGAGTTGGGTTTCTACCTTTTGAAATAAAAAACACTTAATTAAACAATGAATTCTGGAACACTGAAAAGAAATAAAATAAAATAAAAGAAAAACCAAACCAAAAAAAACACATGTAATTAATTCAAGTGGACAATTCAGCAGACAATGTAAATGACCTATGGTTTTCCTAAAAATATTAATGACAGTATCAATGACAGAATTAACAATTATTGCCATAACACTGTATATGCTTTGCTTGATGATCCTTTTAATCTTCACAACATAAAAACTAAGTTCTGAGTTGAAATAGTAGTGAAAACTGTTACTGGTTAAATTATTGCTATTTAGAGGAAGCTGATCTATAGTACTGTAGAGATATACAAGAGTACAGAAAGGCAATGTAACTTTTAGTAAATCTGTTGAGAGTTTGACTCTGGATTCAGACTCTGATGCCAGCAAAATCCTTGTATGTATTCACAGGCCCATAGTTAACATATAAAAACATTAAATATTAAGTAAAAAGACCTCATGCAGTCCCAAAAGTTCATTTTTCTTTTGTTTCCTTTGCCTTTGGAGATATATCTTGAAAGAAGTTGCTGTGGCTGATATCAAAGAGGTTACTGCCTATGTTCTCCTCTAGGATTCTGATGGATTCCTGTCTCACGTTGAGGTCTTTTATCCATTTTGAGTTTATCTTTGTGTATGGTGTAAGAGAATGGTCGAGTTTTATTCTTCTACATATAGCTGTCCAATTTTCCCAGCACCATTTATTGAAGAGATCAAAAGCTTCTGCACAGCAAAGGAAACAGTCTACAAAACAAAGAGGCAACCTACGTAATGGGAGAAGATATTTGCAAATGACAGTACAGACAAAAGGTTGATATCCAGGATCTATAAGGAACTTCTCAAACTCAACACACACAAAATAGATAAACATATCAAAAAATGGACAGAAGATATGAACAGACACTTCTCCAATGAAGACATACAAATGGCTATCAGACACATGAAAAAATGTTCATCATCACTAGCCATCAGGGAGATTCAAATTAAAACCACATTGAGATAGCACCTTACACCAGTTAGAATGGCCAAAATTAGCAAGACAGGAAACAACGTGTCTTGGAGAGGATGTAGAGAAAGGGGAACCCTCTTGCACTGTTGGTGGGAATACAAGTTGGTGCAGCCAATTTGGAGAACAGTGTGGAGATTCCTTAAGAAATTAAAAATAGAGTTTCCCTAGCCCTGCAATTGCACTACTGGGTATTTACACCAAAGATACAGATGTAGTGAAAAGAAGGGCCATCTGTACCCCAATGTTCATAGCAGCAATGGCCACGGTCGCCAAACTGTGGAAAGAACCAAGATGCCCTTCAACGGACGAATGGATAAGGAAGATGGGGTCCATATACACTATGGAGTATTATGCCTCCATCAGAAAGGATGAATACCCAACTTTTGTAGCAACATGGACGGGACTGGAAGAGATTATGCTGAGTGAAATAAGTCAAGCAGAGAAAGTCAATTATCATATGGTTTCACTTATTTGTGGAGCATAAGAAATAACATGGAGGACAAGGGGAGATGGAGAGGAGAAGGGAGTTGAGGGAAATTGGAAGGGGAGGTGAACAATGAGAGACTATGGACTCTGAAAAACAATCTGAGGGTTTTGAAGGGGCAGGGGGTGGGAGGTTGGGGGAACCAGGTGGTGGGTATTAGAGAGCACTGGGTGTGGTGCAAAAATAATGAATACTGTTACGCTGAAAAGAAAAAAAAAAGAAAGACCTCATGCAAAAAATAAATTAAATTATAAAAACACTATAGGAAGAAAAACCCAATCTGAGAACTGGAAGAAATCAAAAGATATGGTATAACCTTATGTTATAAAAATATCAATTTTCTCAAATATAATAGCTAAATGAAAACCTTTTCAATTTTTTCATTTAACTGTTTATCTCAAAGATGAAAAACAAGAAGTAATTAATGAAGACAAATTTGAGAATGAATAGTAATGAGGTGAGACATGTGGCTATACACACACACACACAATGATAAAACTATGATAATCAAATGATATAAAATTGGCACAAGAAGAAATGGAGAAACAGAATATAGAAATTCTGAAAGCAGATATATATTTATATGAATGCAAATGTGTATGTGCATGTGCAAACATACAGTACTTGTTAAAAGCTGCATTTGAAATCAATGTGAAAATTAAAGATAGTAAGTGTTTTTATTGATACATTAAAACCTAGGACTCCATTTAATTCTATACACCAAAATAAATACTGGGTAGTATAAACATTTAAATAATGGAAACATTTAGAAAATGGAAACACGATATTACTAAAATAATTATATTCTTCATAAATATTAGATAATAAATGAGGAAAATATTCCCAATATTCTAAGGTTATAAAATAATGAAAAATGGATAAGCTTCAACAAAGAACATTTCCAGTGTTATCACATTAATTAAAACAAATTACAGGGGCGCCTGGGTGGCTCAGTTGGTTAAGCCTCTGCCTTCGGCTCAGGTCATGGTCTCAGGGTCCTAGGATCGAGCCCCGCATTAGGCTCTCTGCTCAACAGAGAGTCTGCTTCCCCTCTCTCTGCCTGCCTCTCTGCCTACTTGTGCTCTCTCTCTCTCTGTCAAATAAATAAATAAATCTTAAACAGCAAAAACAAAATAACCAACAATAAAAAGAAAAAACTAGAAAAATTATATATGAAAAATATATAAAAATGATGTAGGCATCCTTCATACAAGAGAGCTTTTCAACTCTTGAAAAGCAGCATTCTTAAATATGTACAAAAGTTTAGCTTCAGAGGTGTTTACATCAGATGTTTGTGACAGCAAAAATATACACCAAGATGGTCATAGTTGTATAACCCATCATATCCATGTAGCCCTTAAGAACATTGTACAATGTTTCCAAATGTTTACCATATTGTTCCATGAAAAAGATGTTCTAAAAATAACTACAACTTGAATGCCACAGAAAGGACGAGGAAAAAGTCAAAATATGTTTCTGTGTGGTCAGGGAAATCAGTAGAACAGAAGAGCATTTATAGGAGAAGGGACTAGGAAGCCACAGGATTTTCCTTTAAAACATTAGTTGACTTGAAACATATGAATAAATAAAGAATGAGCACTGAAAAAAAATTGCCCTATTCAGAGTAATCCAGAGTACAGACAAAAAGCACTATGAGCAAAATTCCTACTACAAAGCCGCAAATGGAATCTGGAAAGCACAAAATTTTAAAAAAAGACAAAATACATTGAATGTAAACCACAAAAGCACAGTAGAAGAGTAGAAGTAATTCAGGAGAAAATGTAGATATTTCTTTGATAGTAAAGTCCTTGAAATAGAATGAACATCCTCTGGTTCTTCATGAGTTCTTATAAAAATATAATGAGTAGATCGCGAGAAAACCTATGAACCTCTGCAGTATAATCATGAAAAGAAAAGAACTGAATGAAATGCACAAGAGCAGAAAGCAAGAATCAACAGGAACTAATACTTGAGTGTTTCCTTTCTGCACATTTCAAGTATGATGTTTCATTTATTCTTTAGACATTCAAATTATATGAAATTTTAAATATGATAAAAATAAGGAAACTGAGGTTCAGAGAAAACAGTCTCAGAAAACCTTGGATTTACTCAGAGCACAGAGTTCCAAGAGTTGGAACCACTGTGGAATCCAAGTCTATCGGACTAAGAAAACCCAGGATCTTTTCTTCACAAATCTCTGTACCCAGCACAGTGCCTGCACAATAATGATGCTCAACATGCATTCGCTGTATCACTGTCATCACAACACCAGCAATACTGTAATAACAAACAGCTCCCCAGTCAGGGAAGATAACACAATTTTAGTACTGATTAGTGGAGTAGTTAAAAATGAAGGGGATCAAAAGATAAATAAAGTTAAATTAAAAGAAAAGAAAAAATATGAATGTCATTATTTGGTATCTGTATTTATGATTTTGTTTTTATCAGGCAGAATATATAAAAAGGAATGGTGGATTTAGTCAAGAATAGCTGTAGAGGAATTGAAAACATTTTCTGGAGCACAATTGAAAGACAACAGAAATGAGATGAAGTTTATGAACAGTTTTGTTCATGAGATCTTGCTGTCCAAAACCCAACAGCAATTCATACTCAGAGAATCTAAAATGAAGGTTTAGAAGGTGACACTTTCTTCCTCAAATCTTATAAACAGACATTTTTTTTTACTTTGTTTTAACTCTTCACTTAATAATATGTTTTCTTTTTAAAAATATAAAACATCTAAAATCTGCTTGTGAGACATTTACCAAACAAATGTCCAATATTGCTTTATTTTCATGGTTCATTGGAACTCAAATCATACACATTACTCATTCTGCACATCTTAATTGATTCTATTTACATCTTTAGGGAAAAAAAATTTGCACCTCGGTGAGAGTTAAGCACTAAAAATGAGAAATTTATTTTCCAAAGTATTCTTCCAAAGTATGTGCTCAGAAAATCTGGAGACTTGTGCAGAATGAATTGATTATTAAATAAGGGACTGTCATAATTATTAATATCTGTATTATAAGTATCTCTGTTAATATCAAGTGTTAATTATCCATCTCAATGACTCAAAAACTCTTGAAAATTATGTCACTGGAAGAACTGTTAATTGCTGTTACAGTAAATATAAAGTACATGTCAGCCAAATTATTGATATAAATTCATTTTTCTGGTGTAACATTCAGCTTTTTTTTCACAATGCTAAAAGCAAAAGTATAATACCTAGTGTTACCATAAATTAATCATGTTTTCTCTCTCCCTTTCTTTCCTTCCTTTCCTCATTCTGTAGTCAAGAATTTGTCTAAGTGCTTTCTAAAGGAAAACCTGTGGCCTGAGTTTTAAGCACATTTTTATGATCCAAAATTATAGACTATTAAGCGTATAAAATATTTATGATTGTAATTGGAGAGTTATTTTTGATTATGTTACATTTGAAACTGCATTATTATTACTGTGCAAAATACTATCTCCATTTTCATAGCTAGCTATCAAGGATAGTCAAACTATTTTGAATCTTCAGGCAATAGTAAGATTGGAATAAGATTTTTCTTATGGCATAATACCACAGGAGACTTGTATAAGACTCAAAAGGACATTCAAAAAATTTCTGTTTGTGGCCAGTGAATAATCCAAAGCCTTTTCAGCTGTATTTCATTGTGAGTTGACAGATACTGACAGGAATGTGTGATGACTATAAACCTTCATATGTAACCCTTGAGAAAGAAGATTGTGATTAAAAAAAAAAGTGCATTGACCTTGGTTAAATGTTTAATGGAAACATATTCTCAATCATGCCTTTCACGTATAGACTTGAATTATTTTGTGAATGGCAACTTATAAAAGGCACAACTGTATATATAGACTTGATTACTTTAGCTGACTCTTCTATAAAAGCTAAGTTAAATCTTATTACCCATTACAAGGATTTTAGCAGGCTTCCCTGAATTATCTACAAGAGAATTAAAGTTCAAATTTAAAGGTTTGTGAGTTCTTTTATACCAATGGATTAGCAACGGAGCTGTGGAAGCACTCCATAGAGGTGTAGCAAAAGATAAATGAGTTCTTTTGAGTTTGAGTTCTCTTTCTATTTTGACTAATTTAAAAAATGAGAGGGTACTTTGTACATATAGTGAATGAAACATTTCATTATGATGAGGAATTCCAAGAAGAGTGAAGAAATCTCAAGGGCAATCTTAAGAATATTTTAACATGTGCTTTTACAAGCAAAGAAAAGCTACGTTCAACTCAGATAAGCAGAATTACAATAGTTCAGGGACCTGGCACCAGATCTCTGTTAGGCAACCCTTTCTGGGATTATATATTCATTACAATGATCACTCATCAAAAACTTTCATTTGGAATGTACCCAAGATATATTTATTTTGAGTACAGATTAAACTATCATATAGGTGCTTCCAAATTTATTTTTCTCAGATCAGAAATTACATTTTTAAAGGGCATGTTTATGCTTAAACTTTATTAAAATGTCTTAAACACCTTTTCAGTCATTCTGGTTTATGGGGAGGCTAAAGACATATGATCCAGAATCTTGTCAAGAATTATTTTGGTAGAATTGGAAACATACTAAATGAAATATTTTTCCTTGAGGATCACAGCAAGTTGATACATTCTTTTACAAAAAGGTGTGTATTGGGGATTCTCCCATTTACCTTCCCTTATCCTTGGGACTTTATTCTCATTGGTAGGATGATCATATAAATTATTATCCAAATCGGTTCACTTTTGAGAGGGAGAGGAAATGCAGTTAATATTTTTTTTTTCTGAGACAACAGGCATAAACCAAGGTAGTCCTATAGAAACCAGATAATACGGTAACCCCAATCAAATAGAAAAACATCCACATTCTCTCAAAAAATGCCCTAGGGTGTCATTGTGTAGTAGAGTGGCAGAAATTCCTTTTTGCTCAGAAAAATCCATATTCTTCTTTTCCTCCTGTCAGACAGCTAGACCACATTTGCCAGGCTTCTTTATCATTCTAGTCAATAGATTATGAGTAGGATTTAGAAGTACCATTTCCACATTGGCTTATAAAAACCTTTCACTCTTGTCCTCTGTGTCCTTTATCACTTCTGTTATCTGACATGTCCATAACTTCTATTATGACACTTGAAACTGTGTTTGAAGAAGATAGAACTTTAGTCAATCTGGATCTTGAATGACTGCCTACAAATGGTTTACTATCCAGCATGTTAACTTAACAAGAAATCAACTTCTTACAATTTTGTATGATTTCAATTTTTGCCCCCCAAAATATGTTGAAATTCTAACCATCAGTAACACAGAATGTGACCCATTTGGGATTAGGATTGTTACAGATATCATTAATTAAGATGAGGCTATACTTGAGTATGGTGGGCCCTTGATCACTATGACTGATATCCTGGAATTTGGGCACAGACAGAGGCACACAAAATGACATCACGTGAAGACAGAAATAGACAAATCCAGAGGGAAGATGGTCATGTGAGTATGGAGGCAGGGACAAGAGTTGTGCTGCCATAAAGTAAGGAGTACCTGGCACTACTAGAAGCTGGAAGAGGCAAGGAAGGAGCCTCTCCTAGAAACTTTGGAAGTAGTATCATCCTGCCAATACCTTGAATCTGAAATTCTAGCTTCCAGAACTGTGAGAAAACACATTTCTGATGTTTTAAACAACTCAGTTTGTAGCACTTTGCTATAGCAGCACTAGGACACTGATACATTATTTAAGCCACGATGGACCTTTTTCAGTCTTTTCAGGATAGTGGTTAGCATCACCTGATATAGAAGGAAGGACCATCATTCTGACACAGTAGGATTAAAAAAAATATTATTCATATGCTAGGATGGATAAGCTTGAAATTGGAACAAGGGACACAGTGGGACTGAACCAATTTTCCAGTTTCATGATTGAAGCAATTTTCCTCCCCTACAGTTCTTTTTCGGTATTTCCAAGGAATGGAAAATTTGTGATCAGCTGTTTTATTTCAGAAGGAAATAGCTTTGCCAAGAAAGAGAGTTATTTGTTAAATAATCTGCATGAATTGATAGTAAATCTCTTTCTATGTCTGTGAAAGTTCTCGTTTAGGAACTATCTATGCCTAAATACAAAAATTAAATCTAGTTACTTTGAATCTCTTTCCTCTCCCTGTGTTCCCAAGGAACATAGGATTTAATAAGCAAATCCCAAAATTATTCAGTAACTTTTCCCTGTGCTAGCTTTTATTTCCCTTCTTCCTGCTTAGCTTACACCTTAACCAAATAAACTCAAAAACAAGATCCATTTCTTGAGAAGTATGAAAAAAAGACTCTACTAATTTGTAAAATAGGTTAAATAATCCAGTGTTTTGGGTAGCTCAGTTGGTAAGGCGCCTAACTCTTTATTTTGGTTCAGGTCATGATCTCAGGGTCATAGGATCTAGCCTCTCGTGGGGCTCTGTGCTTAGTGATGAATCTGCTTGAGTTTCTCTCCCTCAGCCCCTTCCCTGGCTTGCTTGTGTGTACTCTCTCTTTCTCATATAAATAAATCTTTAAAAAATAACAAAAAATAAATAGTCCAGTTATTTAGAAGGATAAAAAAAAAAGCTCAAATACATTTGAGTACAAACCCACGAATTAAAAACATGTTTGTAAATAATCGCTTGTGAGGTCCTTATGAAAATACTTGTGGCTGGAAAGGGTTTGCATTGTTATGTGAGAAAGACCCAAATGTATAGAGTAAATTTTATAAAGAACAGAGAACAAAGCATTGTGATTACGTTTAACATCCAAACAGGAGCAAAGCATCAACCAAAGCTAAATATCAGATATAGATCACCAGAATCAGTAAGATTTGTATTTATTTACTACTAGGAAATGCAACAAAAGCATCTGTGATATACTAAGTAAATGAACAGCAACAACAACAAACCCTGACATAAACAAACAGGATCTAAGCTGATTACCACATAGGAAATGTATAAAGAGCAGTAATATCTGGTGCAGTAGATGGAGTATCCATCCCTGCACTGCATTCAGGAATTGCTAACACATGGCAGCCAACAGCAAATGCTCAGCCAGCACTCAGCCAGAGAAACATGCTTTATCCACAGGTTATAGAATAAACACAGATGCAGCAAAATGAGTCACCAGAGGAAAACAAAAATCTAAATTGAAGGTAAATGAAGCTTTGTGCACATGCATGACAAGAAATCCATTGAGCAAAACTAATTTTATTTCTGTGCCAGAATGGCTGTCTTATATGTTGGAAATAGGGAACAGGAGGGAAAGGAAATTGCCATATAACAGCAGACCTTGAAATGTACTAAAATAGAGAATGCCTTCTGTATTGGCAAAAAGAGAAAAAATATATCCTAAGAGGTAAAATTCATCCACAGTGCTATCAAAATAGAATGAAGAAATATTGACACATAAAAGAGAGGAAAAAGTTGTATAAAAGGAGAAAATGTTGAGAATAAGAAAAATGTTCAATTAAAGTTTCAAGAAAAATAGATTAAGATCCTAGAAAAATGGCTTCCCTTGTAATGCACATAAAATAATGACATAAAAATCAATTATTTCCACAATGAATTTTAGAAAGTTACTATATAATTCTATTTTTCAAAAGTTACCATAAAACTTTCCTGTTATATTTGAATCAATTATTAGAATAGGAAGGAAATTAATTTCTGAATGGTCCACTAGTACCGGTTTTTCTATTCTTTAAAAACAAAAAGTTCATGAAGCTTTCCTTGTCATTTAACCTGATTCATCCTCTATACTATGGCTGTGCATTTATGGGTATCTAGTAAAACATTGGCAGGCATTCCTTGAGGCAGAAGGCTATAGCTTCCTTGAGGCAGAAGGCTATAGCTTCCTTGGAAAAGTTTCTTAGGATCTATAAATTTTTCAGTTCATGTCAACTGCAGAGTTCTTTCAGATCAAATTGCTTATTAGAGAAAGGAAGTGGGATTTTCATGTCTCATTATGAGTTTTTTTGGTAACCCTGATGTGAATTCACCTTCACCACCTTCTCTTTTTAATGAGAGAGTACACTAAGCAAATTTAAGTATTCCAAATTCCTTTTCCAAGTGTGTCAATAGCACAAAGTGACCTTGGAAAGAATCTCGGCTCACCCAGAATGGTGTCTTGGTAGAAAGCCATTTGGCCCTAATGGGAGCAGTGGGTCAGCTCATCCTGCCCATTTGGTATAGACCTGCTGTCTTGGGCACATGCTGTTCAGTGGAACCATACTCATTTACAGCCCCGAGTGCTGGCTGCTACAAAGTGAGAAGGAAAGAAGAAATCATTCTCTCTGACTATACTGATTCTTTCTCAGGTGAATCTGTCTTTGTTTCATTTCTTTAGAAGCCTATAACAGGTTAAAGATGCAAGTTCAATCAGTGAATCAATTTCAACTAGAGTTTTGCTTAAATAGTAGACCTGCTGTGGAGACCTTATTGGAAACTGAGAAAGGTAAGGATGCATTAGGTAAAAGTTGTTGGTCTCCCTGGGAATGGAGAGAAATTTGAGTCTTTATGAGGGAAAAGTATGATATAGTTAGATCTGATTAATGACAGCTACCTTTTAGAAAGATCCTGTAGTTTTTAGCTTTTCTTATTTTTCTTTTCTTTGTGGAAGGAAATAGAAAATTAGGCACCAACAGGGAAACAACAAAAAGAAAATATCCAAAAGAAAAGCAAAAGGCTAAGGGTAATATATGTGCTATCTAAAAAATAGGCTTCCCTGATTCTTTTTCTTATAAAAACATTAGCAAAACCATATATTTGAATCTTGAGTCTCTGGAAAAAGAGACAGGAGCAAGGGACTTTCCAGTTGAGACTGTACTCAAAACATACACAAGTTTTGAGCCTTCTTACCTGGTGGTTCTGAACCCCTAAGGGCAAATAAATACCTTTGAACTCATATTGTAATGAAAGGTACTAGTGACCTTAAAAATGATTTGAATCCAGAATCATGATCTGAACCTCACAATAAATTCTAGTTCTGTAATAAGGGAATCAGGCAGGATGAAACTGAGAGACTTTTAAGGTGAAAGTTTATTTAGAGAGTTGCAACTCTTGTTGAGATTTCTGTTTCTCAGTGTGGTGGCTTTCTATTGTATTAATTTGGCTAAAATGAACTATGTTTCTCATAATTCCCTTCCTTGAATGTTTCTGGTTGAGTTTGCCACAAAGCAAAAGCATGCAAGATTTGAAAGGCAGAAGTAAAGCAGTGGCCCTGTGTATTTTTGGAAGATTAAAGTTGATCATGCATGTTTTTGTGGATTTGCTGACTTACTTTTTTGATCTGGGCAACAACCGAGATCCCATGGGATTTCTTCCTTTAGCTTCTCCCAAATTCTGGTGTGAGTGAGACAAGAGCACCACTAGAGGCCATCATGGATTCTAATGAGATGTATACAGTTCCAGCTTGTTCCATGGGTCTCCATGTGTCACTGCTCTCCCACACATTCCCTTCCAATTGCCTGTCCAGTGACTCCACCATCCACACCAAGTTAAGAAGAAATAGCTGAACGGAGATTGTTTTACCAGCTCCTATAATCTTGTAAGATTGCATCATTCAATGCATCTCTTATTCTACATTATTCCTAGTGGTTCTGAATGAATACTGGATGATATAGACTGTTGTCCTTAAATGCTTTCATATATATCTAATTCTGATATACATTAAGATACATTCTTTTAAGCTATCATGCTATATTTTATAATTATATTGCTGAACTTTCTTTATTAAGGTAAATGTCACTTAAGGAGTGCCTGGTTGGCTCAGTTGGTTAAGTGTCTGACTTCAGCTCAGGTCATGATCCCAGGACTGTGGGATCAAGTCCCACATCGGGCTCTTTGATCAGCGGGGAGCCTGCTTCTTGCTCTGCCTGCTGCTCCCCCTGCTTGTGCATGCACTCTCTCTCTCTCTGACAAATAAACAAAATCTTAAAAAAAAAAAAAGATAAATATCACATAAGATTTTTAGATCCGTCATCAAAAAGAATAAAAATGATTTATATAATTAAAAACTCAGTAGTGTCTTCACCACCTAATAATCCTCAATTCCCCTTTTCAGAAAAAACTTAGTTCTCCACTGTTCCACCTTTCCCACAACTAAAAGAGACATCAGAAGTATCTCATATCCAGTTTTTCTTCCCTAAGGTCCACCAGAGACATAGGCACATGTTGCTATTGGTTCAGTTGTTTATTTTAATTAGGGGATAAGTCTTATAATATGTGAAATTATAATTAATATTATTCCTTAGGCAATTCCACACAAAATATAACAAATTTTTGTAATTTAAGAAATTTACAGGCCAATAACTTACTACATTTTGATTTGTCTAAGATGACTCTTCATTTTTTTTCTCCCCAAGTCAGTTTTTGTTTTAAACTGTTGTCTCAAATTAATTAATAATAACATTCCTTTTTTATTCATCTGAATTATATAAAACACACTATTACTCTGATAATTAACCTAAAAAATATCTCCCTCTTCCAGCCTCAAAATTCCCTAGTTTATATTTAACCAGAATGGACTAAGATGGCATGTTTGAAGAGTTATAGATTCTTTCCTATCCTAATGCCCAAAGTCTAGTTTTACTTGGTCACAGAGATTCCAGAGGGTATTTGAAGAAGCTAAGCAGTTTCTCAAGGTAACAACTAATGCCATTTCACAGGGAATTAGACAGTTTGTTATATCTGAAATAAATTTCAAGTGGAAGAAAAATGCAAGCAAATACTCAACCATAACCAGTGTGTAATTTATGGGCAACAGTCATAGACACAAAACTATCAGCATTAAATTTCTTATCCTCATTTTGCAGTAAGAGGATGTTAACAGCTGGCAATCTGTATTGGTTGGAAATTAAATATTACTAAATAAGGTTAAAGAAAAAAAAAAACCTGTTTCTGCATGATTGCATTCCTTTTTTAGCACACACTGTTTAATTCCAAAGGTTCTGGACCTATAATAAACCCAGCTGGTTTCTTATGTGTTAGCTATGTTTAAAAATACATTGGAGGTTAAAATATAATTTTCTAATTTCAATAGCACATACATATGGCTTCTTTGGCTTCCAGAATGATGCTAGGTATTCAGCTGCATTTGCTCTTCATATATACAATTTAAAAAAAAAAAATTCTGGATTGAATGCTTGTGGAGATATTGATGGATCCACATCTGAGAATGTTGATATCTTTTGTTTTGTTTTGTTTTACTTTTTGATGAATATACACTCGGATTATGTGATTAGAACAAAAAATAAATATTTTACCAAATGTTACATAGCATTTACTTAATCTTTATCAGTTTTTCTTAATATGAGCCATATTTAAATTACTAGATAGAATTTGTCACTCATAGAAAAATATCTCTCATGACGGAGTAACAATAGTGCTAGCAGTGATTATTGCTTTTCAAAGATATAGCTCAATAAAGCATTTCCTCTCTACTATATGCCATTATAGATTTTATGGAATATCTATTAGAAAGCTTAAAGGCTGACTCCTCCATAACTTCAAATTTGACAGTGCAGGTTTGTGACCTTCAAAAGATGAATTTTAATGACCCTGAAATCTCTCTTAGATAAATGGAAATATATCCACATGCATGAGAAACAAGGATAGAATAAAGAGCCTGACAAGCTAAATAAAGCAGACGAGAGGTAGTTTTAACAGAACAACCACTTTAGTCTTTTGTTTTCTCTAGGAGGCAGTTTGATGCCAGCTAACTACATGGGAATGATAGAAGGTACTATGGGCAGGAATATCAGTTAGCTTGATTTCCCTCACCTTCAGGAAGTGAAGTAGACTCTAATGCAGCAAAAGAAATTACCTGCTTGGGAAGACAGTGGCACACTTTGCCCCCTTTCTCTTGTCCCAGACTGTCAGACAAGCAAGAGTTGCCTCACTTGGCCTGGGCAGATCCTTGACTTGACAGCTGGAAACTCCATCACAATTGTTGCCAACTGCTGCCAAAACTCCTAGGAAAAAATTTTGGCCAAGCAGAACAAATTTGTCCTTGAAGTCACCATATACCTTAGCATGAATGATGGCATCAGTTCTGTTGAGACAAGTTTCAAGGCAGGCAGACCATAAAGGTTCCTGGCCTCATCATAAACTCTGATATTCTCCCATGGTATTTCCTTTATTCCTTCAACAAATGGACTATGTCCCCATTAGGTAGATGGCCAGGGAAATGTTCCATTAAATAGACAAGTTTTGCCAATTTCAGCACAGCACAGAGCAGCAGCACACCTCTAATACAGGAGTCCCCCAAATGCTAAGAGGAACCAGATAAGAGTTGACCACAGGATTTCCAACACTTTCGTGCTTAAGGAACATTCCCAATAAATCACTAAAGAAAGAGTTTTTAGGACAATGTTAAATGGGATGGAGTATGATGCCCTTCAGAATTAGTGTGTTGAGGGTTAGTAAATGAAAGAACACTAAAAAGGAAGAAACCCCAGACATTGTTATTTGCTCTTCTTTGCAGTATACTTGTCTGTATCTGATTATTCATTTTAGGTCTCTGCCAAGAACATTGAGGGCTCTGTGTTTCTATAAGTATGGTGGAGAAAGGGCAGGAGGATGGGTGTTGAATGTTTTTGTGATTTGTAAAAGATAAATAATTTGCCTGTGGTAAAAAAGTTAAGATTGATATTTGGAGGAAGAAGATCACTGATACAAATATTCTTTATATTTCCTTGCACATGGCAGTTCAATTTAATAAAGCAAAACAAAATAAATCAAAACAAATAGAAATTATCCTTCCTGTGAATTAGTATGGGCTCACAGTATATGAGGTTGGGGCTAATCTTCCCTCATTGTATTCATTCATTTAATAAATATTTATTGAGACTCTATAGTATGCCAGGTACTAATCTAGGTACTATTCTGCCATGAACAAATCAAAGTCCCTGCCCTCAATGGAGCTTCCATTCCAGTGTGGGCAGCGGAAAGAGGAGATTAAAAAATAAATTTAAAAATGATATGTCAAATATTGCCCTATGGGGCAAAATGAGGAAGGAAGATGCAGATAGCAGAGATGGGGGAAATGGGTTGTGATTTTTAAGTATATTTCTCAAAAACTGCCCCGCTGAGAAGGTGTATCATATGCATTAAGGTTTCTGTGGTTTGTCCTGCATAACCAATCACTCCAATCTGGATGTACCAGGCAGGCCAAAGAATGTTTTTTTGTGAGACTTGTGCTGTATAAGTGACCATAGGAGCCTAATTAGTTGACATTGGCTGGCCACCAGGTCAGAATTGGACGCCAAGAGCTACAAATTTTGCCTTGCATCCCATTTGGCTCCAGGCTGGGCTGACCCCCAGAATGGAATTCGGGAGGGGAGGCAAGCACACGTAGCCTAGGCTCTTTGATTATGTAAAGACGCAATAACATGGAAATGCAGCTTCCTCCAACCAGCATGTAGGCAAACAAATGTTTAATCTCAGACCTTGTCGTTTGCCCTATAAATATGGCCTTACAAAGATGGTCAGTTGGACACCTCACCTGAGGGGAGGATGATCCGCCCAGGTCTCTCAACTGGGACTCCAATCTGGCTGACTCCACAGGGCTTCCCCAGCTAATGAGGTTAAATGTTGTCAGAACCAATTTGATGTAACTCTTACTGCTTACTATTACCCTCATCTATGCACAGATTTCCCTTTTCTTCTTTCTGTTTCTATGAGATTTTTATAATAGAGTGTTTTTTTTCCCCTTTTGAAAACAAGAATATAGCTGTTGTGAATCTTTTCTTCAGAACAGAAAGGGTCATTGAACAAAGATTTGAAGGATTTGAGAGGGCAAACCATGTGTATATTTTGAGTATTTAACTGGGAGGAAAATTGAGTATAAAAATACAATAAGAGTATGCTCATGGTGATTAAGGGACATGAAGAGAAACATCACTGCAGTGAACAATGGTAAGAGTGGAAAAGATGGGTCAGAAATAAACACCATGATTGCTCTGAGATAAGTTATTTAAAAAGAAAGTTATATAAGCAGAATAAAGATATGATCTGATTTACATTTTGAAACTATTGGTCTATTATTCTTCAAAAATAGTCTGAGGGAGCAGGGATAGAAGTAGGTAGAAACATGAGAGGCACATAATTCTTAATTTAGGTGAGAGATGATGTAGTGTTACACAAGATGGTGACAGTAAAGGTGGTAAGTAAAGTGATTTGCTCATATTTGAAAAATTAAAACAGTAAGATTTTTCTGATAGATTAGATATGGGATACAAGAAAAAGAGAGATGTTAAAGACCACCCCAACATTTTTAGCCTATCCCTGGGAAAGATGGAGTTGCATTTATTAACTTAAGACAACCACAGAAAAATAGGTTGGGGGCAGATATTAGTGTTGGACATGTGAAATTTGGAATGACAGCTAGACCAACTAGACATTCAATAGCAGATGGTGAGTAAGCAATAGGACATGCAAGTCAGGAGCTTAGAGTTCTCTGTATTAGAGGTATAGATTGGGCATCTCACCTATAGATGATGTTTTAAATTTGTGAGACTTAAAAAAAATAAAAAATAAATTTGTGAGACTTCAAGAAAAGCTGACACTTTTTCCTACTTCCATTCTAATTGAGCACTTCATATAACAGTTGAATACAGTCTAAATTCTGAGATTAAAGCAAACTAAGATTTCTTCAATTGTTTCTGGCCCTGAAAATAATATGTTCTTGAATATTGTTCATAAACCTGGGCTCCATAATAAAAAGTAATCATCCCTGAATTATGATATACTTCTATCTGAAGATATACATGCTTTTTCATGAATATAACAATTGGAAAATGTTATCTTCCTGCCAAGAGCAGATTAAGCTTAGACCCAGGACAATTTGTGTTTTTTTTTCACTTTCAAATTTCTGCTCTTTATTTGATAAATCAGTTCTCCTGATGTCTGACTCCCTTACACACTTTTTCCCCTCCTTTCAAAATGGCATTCCCTAGGAGTCAATCTAGATGGAGAAGAAGTCCAACCTGAGGCTGGGTACTGGTTCTTTATCCTGGCTATATGACAGAAATACCCGGGGAGAGGAAACAACTGCCATCACCCAGGTACGATATCAGGTACCATGCCAATTCAATCAGGCCAGATTCCTTGGAGACAGGGCTCATATATCTGCTTAAAAAATTCATAGGTAACTTCAGTGTGTAGCTAATGTTGAGAATTATCGATTTGAAGGTTTAGAGCTGAGAGTTCTCTCATGAGAACGAGACAGAAAAAGAGGGACAGGAGAACAGGAATGTTGTTCCCAGGAGGTAACTGAAGAAATCGATGAGGGAGGGAGTTATCAATTGTATCAAGTGCTACCATAGGCCAAATTAAAGTAAGTACTAAAACTTTGTCATTCGATTTAGCAATTTGGCTGTCATTTGTAAATGTATAAAAGATGCTTCAGTAGTTCAAGAGAAAACAGTTTTCTTTGCTATTCAACAGCTTTTTAGTTTGATATAATCCCATTTGTTTTAGCTGTGTTGCCCTTGGTTACCAGAGAGGGTAGGATGGAGGGGGCAAGTGAAATAGGTGAAAGGGATTAAGAGGTACAAACTTCCCACCTCAAAATAAATAAGTCATGGAGATGTCATGTACAGCTCAAGGAATATAGTCAATAATGCTATAATTTTGTATAGTGACAGATGGTAACTAGACTTATCATGGGAATTATTTCATAATGTATTGAATCAGTATGATGCACACCTGAAACCAATAGGATATTATATGTCAATTATACTTCAATATAAAAAGAGTAAAGGGAAGCAGGAGAATTAGGAAAAGAGTATACAGACAGCCTTTTCAAGGAATTTTTCTCTAAAGGAGAGAGGAGAGGAATGGGTGAGATTGTGGGATTAAGAAATATCGTTTTCAAATGGAATGCCTCATGTTTACTCTGTATTTAAGAAT
Organism: Lontra canadensis; assembly: GCF_010015895.1. NCBI lineage: Eukaryota > Metazoa > Chordata > Mammalia > Carnivora > Mustelidae > Lontra > Lontra canadensis. The sequence goes on from NW_022630995.1 coordinate 112,718,710, forward strand.
GATTCTGTACATATAGTGAAAAAACTGATGACACAGGGATAAAAGAGATAAATTACTGAAACAGTGGCCCTGAGTTATGCAAAGGAGTTGGATCCAGTGAATGAATGGTGGGTTTGGCCTCAAAAATAGTACTATAAAGGTTAATTCCTAGAGGAGGAAAATAGAATATGTGAATACAGATGCAACTAGGTTGATGGTTCTACAGAAATGAGTTCTCTCTGATTCTCAGTGGAATATGAAGGATATTTTCAAGTTAAGGTGATAAGAAGAAAGAGGTATTAATGGTTTGAAAGAGAGAAGTTGTCCTGAAAGACTTCTTGACATGGGAGCCCCAGATCAACAGCACATTCATCATGTAAAACTGCAGATTTTCAGATTCCACCCTAGACCTACAGAATCAGAATCTTTTTATCAAGATCCTCAGGTGATTTTTAAGAAGATTCAGTTTCGAGAGGCACTAACTAGAAAAAAAGAGTGGCAGAATTAAAGGACTAGGAAAATATGGTAGGACAGGTGTGGAGCAGTCAGGGTTCACATGAGGTTAATGATCATGAATTTAAAGTACAACCAATTAGCATGGTTATGAGTTTTTCATCCAAACAGTTCACCTATGTGGGTGCAGGTAAAAGAGTAGCAAAGGGTTGCTTTACCCAGAGTTGATTTTTAGAGGACAGCGTGATAAATAAGCAGGAGAGTTTATGGTAATTTCAAGAGAGTGAAAATTATGATAATCATAGATTTAAGGTTTGGCAATGTAGGAAATGAAGACAAGAAGCCTGTGAGGACCAGTGAAATGCAAAGGTCAAAGTGTTGCTATTCCCAGCCCTGGGGGTTAAGGGACTGTTGGAGTTGACTTACTTAGTGGGGCAAACTACAATTTTTTTCTCATCTCTTGGTAATTATCACTGGATATTAGGGATGACACTTTACACAATTGTTTGTTTTTTCTTTGTCTTTTAAAATCATTCCTACCGGACTCATTTTCTTATCACACTGAGGTTCCCCCTCCTTTGAGGGGAGCTCTTTATCTCAAAGTATTATCTGTTTACAGCTCCCATGGCTTTTCTCTTGTACTCTCACAGCAGGGTCTTATCTCCAATTTGATCTGATAGGCATGCTTCAATCTCTTTGGAAAACAGTAGCAGGGGAGAGGGGAGTTATTTGCTGAGGGTCCAAGAGGAGATTGGGTCTCACGCTTGAAAAGATTATGGTCCATTTTCTGAAACCAGAACAAATTTTGGTTTGAAACAAAAGAAGAAAAGGCTGAGTGAAATGGAGAAGTTCTGAAAGGACCTTTAATTTAAAATAATAGGTAGCTGTGAGAGGAGAATGCCTCAGGTTTATGCTCTGCCTCTGATTACATTTCAGAAAACACCATAAACTACCAACTATCACAATTCATAAAACATTGAGTTTGTAATATGGACCACTAGTTCATTAGAGGCTGGATAACCTGTCCAGTTGCACCAGACAAGTTAAACAGGTAAGAGAAATTTTATACAAAACTATTGAAATAGGGATGAAGACTGTTGGAACAAAGGAGATTGAACTCAACTCTGCTGAAATAAAAAAGGCAGGAGAGTTTTAAGAACTTAAGTGAGCTGGTAGAAAGGTACTGAAGGACATTATCAGGCAGTTTGGTCAGTGTGATTAGTCCATCTATGTTGCTTAATTAACACTTACCAAAGTTTGTATCCTACCCTCACAAACACGAAGTTAGGGGCACTATCTCTCTTCCCTCCCTCCCTCCTTCGCTCCCTCTCTCTCTTTTTTTGGGGGAAGGGGGAAAAGGAGAGAGGGAGAGAGAATCTCAAGCAGGCTCCACACCCTGCATGGAGCCAGATATAGGACTCAACCCCACAACCTGAGATAAAGGGTTGGACACTCAGCTGATTGAGCCACTTGGGTGCCCCATTGATGATTATATTTAAAGGAGATGGCTCTTCTGGATCATTGAGAAAGACATTTCTGGATTATAAAATTAGCAAGAATTTGCTAGGCTGGAAGATTTACCTCTTAAAGGATCAATGGAAGAGTATATAGTTACAATTTTTTTAAGAAAAGGAAGGTTAGGAGTCTATAGTTAGGAAGAAACTGTCTAAAACTTAAGGCCATCTTATGAATGATGAAGGTTAAAGCCATCTTACACAAACCTACTCTTTAAAGCCCATCACCTGTAGATAACCTACTGTACAGCAGTAAATAGACTTGCATAAACCATCTAACAGAAAAGAAGGAACTTGTGCATCTTGGGTGTTGGTGGCACAAAGGAAAACATTTGCTTCTAGATCTAAGTTGGACAGACAGAACCAGCTGAAAATTGTTCAAGAACCCAGTGATAAACATAACAACCATATTAATCTCCATTTCCTATTATGATCTGTGCATCCTTTTACTAGGCCCTTTCAATGTTTTCATTATTTAGTACTTAACATAAGTATGATATGCTTCATATTAACAGTTAGCACAAAGTACAAAAAAGAACAATTATAAAAGAACATGGCTTTTTCTGTTAGAACTTCCTTTACTTGTTGGCAAAATGTCAAGAGGTTTTAGTCTGGGGTACTGTTTATATTTATGAAAGTTCCTAAATTTAAGTTCGTGAGTTGATAAGTTTCTATGCTGTATATCTAGCACTACAGTTGAAGGCATTCAAAATTCAAAGCAAAACCCCAAATTGGCCTTAACTCACAAATTCTATAGCAATACCTATTCAGTTTTTCATGATTTGATAGGTCATTCTCAGCACTATTTTGCCTTGACCATGTACTTTTATATACTCTTTGAGCAATGATAGCAAGTAAGAAATTTGTTTGGGTCTGGCTTGATGTTATGCTAGGATTCTGACTTGTTGAAGCAAATGTACCCAACTTAATGTGGTATGACTTGCTCCTGCTTAACAACAAGCAGTGAACAGGGGTGCCTCATGCACTGTCATATCACCTCAAATAGCAGAATGCCTAGTTAATCCTCAAGAAATATTGCTGGATGTAGGTATATATTTTGTCTGCAACCATTTTTTTAACTTATTTTCCAAGAAAAAAATGAGGTATCTGCCGTATTGAAAATAATGTCACCAAATAATTGTTAGAAAACTTGAATGATCTTAAAATTTATTTGAAGAATCTAGAATTTTGGAAAAACTTTCCCTTGTCTTTCCTTTTTTTCCTTGCTCTTCCTTCCTTCCTTTCTTTTTCTTGCTCTTTCTTTTGTTTCCTTTGGTTGCCTTTAATAGAGATGTAAATATTGTTAGCTAAGCAAATTATCAGAATGGTAACTTCCATTTGTCATCCATTTAATTTGACTTGTTACTTTGCTAAGTTCTTTTTAAAAACCACATTGAATTCTTATTTTTTAATAGATTTTATTTATTTGTTTGTCAGAAAGAGAGATTGAGAGTGAGAAAGCACAAGCAGGGGGAGCAGTAGGCAGAGCAAGAAGCAGGCTCCCCACTGAGCAAGGAGCCAATCCAGGACCATCCAGGGGTCCTGGGATCATGACCTGAGCTGAAGGCAGATGCTTAACTGACTGAGCCACCCAGACATCCCCAAAAAAACTCACTGAATTTTTAAAAGATTTTTCAAAATAGATACTAGCATTTTACTTTACAGGTAAAGAAACTGAGGATCTTAGATGTTAGGTGACAACGTCAAGGTCAAATGGATGGTGGCTAGTCATGATTTAAAAGCAGATATATATGACTTCAAAACTCATGAACATATTACTATTTCCTAATGCCCCACATAGTCCAAATTATACGCAGAATTTGCTATTTAGATTCAGATATAACTATAAAATGTGGGCAAATCTCCAGGAAATTAATAGTATCAGCTCATAATCTGCAAATCAATATATCCCTCAAACACTCCAGTTAGCATCTTGTTTATGTCCTAAGTAGATAAAATTTGTTTTTGATGTCTTCTGTACAATTGTAATTGTTTTCACTGAAAATATTTTTAAATGCTACTATCAAGTAATAATGAAATGCATTCGGGAAACTGTTGAAGAAAAGTGGTAGAAATGAAACTTTATACCTATTTATTTAGCTTAAAAACCTGTTTTCCAAATATCTGGCACTTTCCAATCTTTTCCTTAATTTCAGTAGTTAGTTTTTCAATTATCAACATTTTTGGTATGGTTGATTAACTCAGCATAGGTTGGTTCTAATGCTAAAGTATAACAATGATGATGGTAAGAAAGTTAAGAGAAAGAAAGAAAATAATAGAATTGCAAAGCAAGGTCACTATATACTATTTAACTCCCGTGATAAAAATTAACCATTTCAAATCCTGACAGAAAAAAATGGCTTATGAGGAGAAACACATTTCATCTAATATTGCAAAGAATCTCAAATCTTAGTTTTAAGAGATGAGATGTAATTTAAAATGTGGATTCGTTTAAACAAAAACTGCCTAGTGAAGGGTTTTAGTAGCTTGAAAGGCTGGTTGAGATGAATGTTAATAGGAAGACAAAAGGTATGCCAGAAAGGACTTTGTAAAGCCAAAACCAAAATACCTTTCAAGATCAATCCGAAAGGAAAGTGTTTCCGAACCTGTGCCAAAATTCATGCCAGTCTGAGCACATAGTATGTTGTAGCAATTTTAATGATGACACTTTAAGATGAAGCCTTGGAGGTATTTTGATGTGAAGCAAATTACCATGAGTTTTCAAATGTTTGAAGTACTAACATAGACTAAAAGCTTCATTAGTAATTGAAAATGAAACAAATAATGGAATGCTGGTTGACAATCAAAAACATGCACAAAAGCAGAAGCAAACAGACAATAAAATGTAGAGACACTTCTTTCAACTGCCATTGTCAGAGAAGAGCTCTTTCACCTAAGTGAAATACATGGATAATTGACATTTACCCCATTGAATGCAATAATTATTTTAACTATTTTTAATGTATATCACTTTAACCTGAGTTGCATACGTCTATGCCTTATTAAACAAGAGGAATTAAGTGTAGTCTTACTGTTCTTTGATGACCTGGAATCAGGCAGATAAATGTAATAGAAAAAAAATGAGGGCATGATGTTTAGACAAATTTAATATCAGACTCCTCCAAATACTTTGTGACCTTTGTGGTAAGTTACTCTCTGACCTCTCACTTATTTCTATAATTGGAGATAAAAATATATACCCTGTATAACTATTGTGAGGATTAAAATATTAAGATATTTATAGATTATATATATTTATAGATTATAGATTATATATACTTATAGATTATATATTTATAGGTTATAGATTATTTATAGATTATTGGCATGTAGTAGATACTAAAAAATGGTGATAATTTCACCATGACACCATACAGTTGATGCCCTTACTAGTTATTGCAATTACTATAGAGACCATCATAAGAGTGTGAACAGAAAAAGATCTGAAGTAAATGACCCATGTTTGAAACACTGCGTTATTTGCATATTAAAAGGGGAATCTGGGGCAAAGTATCGTGCAAAACTCAAGGAAACAGAATTAACAGGATTGGGGAAAAGCACAGAAGGTTTATAAAGCTAAAGTATATAAAGGTTGTTTATATATTCCACTTTGGAATATATTTAAAAAATCATAAAGATGTTTGCATTTTGAAAAGTAAATCTTTCTCTTTCTATACCTCAGTAAAGTTTGCCACAAACATACAAATGTTGTAGATAGTTATGTTTTATTTTGTGTAATAAGTGTATGCAAGCACCTAGTATGTCTAGCATGTTCCCAGATGTTGATCTTGACACTCAAGGCTCTTTAAAACTACAGTTACCTGTGAAAAAAGCATCCACTTTCTGTAAATGCACAAGATTTTGCCTTTTTTTAGCAGGTCCCTTGCTTTAGTCCATATTTAAATTATTTGGCAGGTGATATCGCAGATTCTCGTGTGTTATGACAATTTACTTGTTTCAATGAAGAGAATTTTTCTCCTATTTTTCATATATTTAGATAGTTTTGGTGATTTTTGGAGAATAGAAGCAAAGCAAAGACCTTTAATACCTATCATTAAATTGAAGCCTGACATCATTAGTTGCTACAAATTAAAACTGTAATATAAGATAAACGGTCTTATTTTTTTTCCTTAGAGTTGCATTGATTCTCTTTTTATAAAGGGTGAATAAGGGGACACCTGGGTGGCTCAGTTGGTTAAGGGTCTGCCTTCAACTCAAGTCATGATCCCAGGGTCCTGGGATTAAGTCCCACATGGGGCTCCTTGCTCAGCAAGGAGCCTGCTTCTCCCTCTGCCTACCACTCCCTCTGCTTATGCCCCCCCACCCCGACAAATAAATAAAAGGGCAAATAAGTTAAAATTGAGGAGAAAAAAGAAAGAGAGTCCCAAACTTGAAATCAGATCCAAGAGTATTACCTATAAGGAATAAGCATACTCTACAAGTTTTTGTATCAGTGGTTTAATTTTTCTATCAATGTTCACAAATATATTCCTCTCAGTAATTCCACACCAAATTATGGTGTGTGTATGTACCATGCATATGCCATATATATGGTATATATAATATATATGCTAAATACTATATATTTACTTATACCATATATATATGTCCTATTATGCTAATTTTTATTAATAGTTCAGGTTATATAAAATAATATTTATATGTACTATTATATATACTATATATTTATTCCTATACATAGCAAACTTATAGTAAGGTAAAGAAAAAATTCAGGTCAGATGTCTAGTGGAACCCTAATAAAATTTAAAAGAAAACTGGCACTGAGAAAAAGATGAAAAAGTAAAAAACCCAATAAACAAACAAGACATTTGGGGAAATGATTTTAAGAGAAGAACAAATGCCACTGATTATGTATACAATTTTTATTATTTTTTTATATGTTGGCTGGTTTTAAAGGGAAATTCCAAAATTTAAGATGAAGCTTACTGGGCTGCTAAATCCATGGAACACAAAGTTAATGACATTTTAAGATTTCCTAATTACATTATAATTATGTTTTCAATAAAGTGCAAATTAATCAAGATGTCTGCTAATTGGATAGGGAAGAAGGACTTCAACCATTTCCAAATGATCAATGTAATAATCAAACTGTGTTTAAAACCTGTATTGTATGATGCCCCTTTTTATAATTTTATTTCACAAGCCTTTTTTTTTTACATATTATAAATGTGTTCTATTCATTTGAATGATAGAGATGGCTGAACTGCTGTTACTAAGCATTATATAGAAATTCAATGAGAAACCATTTGTTAATTATGGAATGTCAAAGAATGTTCACTGTGTCCAATGGGAATGTGTAGTTTTGAGAGTGTCACACTTGCAAAAGCACATTGTGAAAGATCTAATTAGAATGAAGACATGCTATGGGAGGAAACTAATGGGATAAAACTTTAAAACCAATCCAAAGCAGATTATAAACTTATATTAACTAATCAAGGAAATATGTTCCATTGTTAGCATTTTAGGGATACTGGTAGGTAGTTACAGCATCAAAATTTGGGTCATACTTAAAAGTTCTCTGTTAATAAAGTTTTAAAATATACTATAAAAACACATATTGTGCTGTTATTGTACATATATGCACATATATATGCATATATATATATATATGTATACCATAATTTCTTTATCCATTCATCAGTCAGTGGACATTTGGGCTCTTTCCGTATTTTGACTATTGTTGATAATGCTGCTATAAACATTGGGTACATGTGCCCCTTCAATCACAATTTGTATATATCTTTTGGGTAACTACCTAGTAGTGCAATTGCTGGGTCATAAGGTAGTTCTATTTTTAAGTTTTTTTAGTAATGTCCCTACTGTTACCTAGAGTGCCTGCACCAGTTTACGTTCCCACCAACAGGGTTAGAGGGGACCCCTTTCTCCCTATCCTTGCCAACATCTGTTTACTGAGTTGTTAATTTTAGCCATTCTGACTGGTGTGAGGTGGTATCTCATTGTGGTTGTAATTTGTATTTCCCTGATGATGAGTGATGTCGAGCATCTTTTCATGTGTCGATTAGCCATCTGTATGTTTTCTTGGAGAAAAGACTGTTTATGTCTTCTGCCCATTTCTTAATTGGGTTTTTTATTGTTTGAGTGTTGAGTTTGGTAAGTTCTTTATAGATTTTGGATACTAGCCCTTTTTCTGACATGTCAATTGCAAATATCTTCTGCTATTCAATTGGTTGCTTTTTAGTTTTGTTAATTGTTTCCTTTGCTGTGCAGAAGCTTTTTATCTTGATGAAGTCCCAGTAGTTCATTTTTTACTTTAAAATGTAAAAGATCTCACTCTGCCATCTACTTTTTTTGCATGGTTTCTAATGAGAAGTCTGCTGTAATTTTTATCTTTTATACTTCGTATGTAAGGTGTCCTCCTTAAAACCCAGCCCACACAGGTTGCCTTCAAAATTTTCTGAATTTTTTTTCTTTTTCAGTTTGAGTATGATATGCATATTTTGTTTTTGTGTTACTATTTATTTTCCTTGATGTTCTCTGTGGTTTGGTGTCTATGGGTGACTTGGATGTGTGGTTTCATTTCTGTCAATTTTGGAAATTTTAAAGCTATTATTCTTTTAAATATTTATTTTGGGGATGCCTGGGTGGCTCAGTTGGTTAGATGACTGCCTTCGGCTCAGGTCATGATCCTGGAGTCCCAGGATTGAGTCCCGCATCAGGCTCCCAGCTCCACAGGGAGTCTGCTTCTCTCTCTGACCTTCTCCTCGCTCATGCTCTCTCTCACTGTCTCTCTCTCAAATAAATGAATAAATAAAATATTTAAATAAATAAATAAATACTTATTTATTTATTTTGCCTTGTTCTCACTTTCTTTTCCTCCTGATAGTCCAATTATGCATGTGCTACACCATTTAATATAATACAGGGAAAGTATGCTTTGTTTCTGTTTTTGTTTTTGTTTTCTTTTACTCTTTGCATCTCAATTTGTATAATTTCTATTGCCATATTTTCAAATTCAAATTCACTTATACTTTCTTTGGCTGTTTGAGTTTAATGAGCTCATGAAAGGTATTTTTCATTTCTGTTATTGTTTATGTATGTATATTATATATATTGTTTTTAATTGAAGTATAGTTGACTCACAGTGATACATTAGTTTTAGGTGTACAACATAGTGATTCAACAAATTTATATTTATAGCATTGCTCACTGTAAGTGCAGCTACCATCTGTCACAATACAACACTGTTACAATACCACTGACTGTATTCCTTGTGCTCTACCTTTTAATGCCATGCTTTATTCATTCTAGAATTGGAAGCCTATATTTCCCACTCCCCTTTACCCATTTTGCCCCTCCACATACCCCTTCTCCCAGTAATAATGTTTGTTTTTTGTGTTTATGGGTCTGTTTCTGTTTTTTGGTTGTTCATTTGTTTTATTTTTTAGATTCCACATAAGTAAAATCATATGGTATTGGTCTTTCTCTTTTACTGTGTTTTTAATTTCTAGTATTTCTATTTGATTACTTCTACTAGATTCCATCTTTTTGTTGAAGTAACCTACCTGGTCTAGCACATTTGAGTATCGTTTCCATTAGAGCCTTCAACATATTAATTATAGGTATCATAAAATCTGTCTTATAATATCAGTACCCTGTTATATCTGAGACCAGTTCTGATAATTGCTTTGTGTTTTCAGGTTGTTTTCTGCCCACCCTGTCTTTTGTAATCCTTTGTAATATTATGTTTAAAGCTGGGCATGTTATACAGGGCCATAGATACTGAGGCACTAGGCCTCTAAAGTGAGCATACAGTTAATCTAGTCAGAAGTTGAGCTGATTGAAGTATGTTGCTACTGGGGAGCAGTAGAAGGCTCAGATTTCTCTAGTGACCTTGTTTTTTCTCTCCTCTTTGCTTCAAGTCTCTCCTATCTGAGATGCTCCTAAGAGAGAATCTATCTCCTACGGATCTCCCAGCTGTAATCCACTGGTATTATTACTATAGGAGCGCTAGTAGAGTAGCGTGTAGGTCAGGGAAGCATATGCCAATGTGCTGAGTCAGTTTTAGTCTTTGGAGTACACGGTAGGCCCATGTCTTGGGAGTATGACCTTCACAAATGTATCTGTCCTTCCTCCATAGATATGGTTTTGTGGGTTTTTTTTTCCTCCGCATTTCCTTTATCAGTTGCAGTGGGTGTCCTCCAGTTTTCAGTCTTGGTGGTTGGGGTGTTCTTTGCAGATTAAGACTTTAATTTTTTCTCTTAGATGACAGTGTTATTGGTTGAAGTGTCTCGCTTTACCCCTCACACCCCAAATTCATATGTTAAATCTCTAAACTCATGTTCTTAGAACATGACTGTATTCATACATTAGGCCTTTAAAAGAGTGGTTAAGTTAAAAATCAGGCTGTTCAGATGGGCATTTGCCCAGTGGTTTCTTTCACAAGCAAGCAAATACTTGGTTTTTATCTCTCTCTGCAAGTGTATCCCTTTGGGATGACCATTTGTCTTGTGACATCTATTATTATATGCAAAATTATTTTCTGTATGTCCAGTGTTTTTCTTATAAGGGTGAAAATTTTTCTTTTTCAGTTTCATTGCATCTTTAAGTTTAAACTGGAAGTTATGTTAAGATATCTTAAAACTTACAAATATTACATAAATAATTAAGCATCACTGTCACAAATGGAACCTTTCTTTATCTAATTTCCTTATGTAATACTGAAAATAGAAATATGCATTATAGTTGGTGAATATGTAAATTTTTTTCAATGCCTATATTCTACTTCTTATCATGCCCAATTTCATTTACAGAATTTTTTTTTTTTCCCCATGTTCACTAACCAATGGCAAGTTCCCTAGACTAGACTAATATATTGTTACTTGGTGAAAATTGGATCATGAGCAGAAGGAAAATGGGAATTAAAATAGATAGATTTCTAGTCATGCCAAGGGGATAAAATTGACCGTAATCATCTTGCTACGGGAATGTTATTTTCTTTCTATTTTCTGGACTCTAGAGATATTTTAGTGTCTAAATTTTAAATCTGTTTTGTTGTTGTTGTTGTTGCCGTTGTTGTCTTTTTTTTTTTTTTTTCCATCCCCTGGATTCTGTGTTTCAAATATCTTTCCAATAGAATCCATTTTGCCTTATTTGGATAGAATGAGTTTCTGCTTCTTGCAATCAAATTATCCCAACTGATAATTATAATAGAAGATGCTTCCTTATGGCTTATTTGATTATAATGAACATTTAGATTTTCAATGCATTTCTTTAAGTATTTTAGTTACCTCACTATAATGTTTGGATTTTTACGTTTGCATTATCCTTAAGGCTTGTTTTTTGGAGACAGAACATTAAAGAATTGCAATAATTAATCTGTGAAGTGGTTCAAGCATGGGAACACTCAGCAGGGGTGACTGAAACTGGGACAGGTGTTGCATAGTTCAGCCAAATGTACAGTTGGTTGGAACACAACAATCATCTGAGCTGGTTTTGAGACTTAGGTACACATAGCTGTTAACTTTCCCTGTAGGAGTTCTCCTACTTTCTTAATATGTCCTAGATATTTGACTCTATGAGCTATTGTTCTCTCAAGGGTAGCACCAGTGAAGCACAATAGAAAATAGTTATAACAATTCATACATGCAGCTAGTGAACAAGAGGCAGATATAAGCTTTACGCTAAGATAAATAAATGGTTTTAACTATTGATACATATTATTTTTATATAAAGAAATGAGTTCTATAGGAAACTTTTAAGCAAATGTTAGTATCAAAAGAAAATATTCTGGGGCTCTTGGGTGGCTAGTGGGTTAAGCCGCTGCCTTCGGCTCAGGTCATGATCTCAGGGTCCTGGGATGGAGCCCCGCATCGGGCTCTCTGCTCAGCAGGGAGCCTGCTTCCTCCTCTCTGCCTGCCTCTCTGCCTGCTTGTGATCTCTCTCTGTCAAATAAATAAATAAAATCTAAAAAAAAAAAAAGAAAAAGAAAATATTCAGTTTACTGAAAACAAGTTTGGGATATCTGAGCTTTAGAATTGCATGATAACATTTATAAGTTGTTTTGCACCACCAAGTCTGTGCTAATTTCTTATAGCAACAATAGGAAATTAATACAGAAATAATCTATGATGTCAATACTAAGTATTTTTTATAGTTTCTATTTAATATCCTGAACTGTGCAAAATGATACCATTATTTACTTATAATATTGAAATGAGACCAGTGTTTAATTGTAAATTTAAAATGATTATCTTTTTCTAATAGTTAACTTAAACTTGAAGGTAAAATTGTGCTAAATAACAGTTCTGATCATTGGAATAAGATAGATCCTACAAGTTTCTCAAAGGAGTATTGCTTATGCTATTGAAATAAGTTGCATATTAAACAACCTATGGAAAATTAGATTGTTTGCAATTTTAGTTTTTTACTCAATTTATTATTGCATGAGACAACTTAAACGCATATTATTAAGAAACACAAAAGTGACAAACTACAGAAAAAATACACTGTTCTCATGAGAAATTCTAAATTTAATGATAAATAAACAAATAATTACATTATGTAATGTCTTTATGGACAGACACATAAATAAGTTAAACAGGAAAAGAGAAAAAAATATTTATATCTACTTAAAGAGGCCCAAAATAATTTTCCAAAGAAAGTCTCTATGCTAATGAGGTTTCCCTGGGCATCTCTAGTTCATAGTTTCATCTCCCTATTTTTATCCAACTTTTAGACATATGCACTTGGATGTTCCAAAGGGCCTCAAATTCACCTTGCCCAAACTTAACTCATCCTCTGTTGAAAGAAATCTGCTTCTCCAACTGTACTCACTTTCTTTTGAAGGACACCTATATTTACCCATTCTCCCAGACACTGTGGGAATCACACTTGATTTCCAAGGCATAATCTATATCTTAGTCTATTTGGCTGCTATACCAAAAATAAAATAGACTGGGTGGTTTGTAAACAACAGTAATTTATTTCTTATAGTTCTGGAAGTTGGGAAGTCTAAGATCAAGGCATTGACATGTTTAGAGGCCCCACTTTCTAGTACACAGACAACTTAGTCTTCTTTGTCACAGCCTTCTGACTGTGTCCTCACATGGTGAAAAGGGCAAGGAAGCTCTCTGGGGTCTGTTTTATAAGGACATTAATCCTGTTCATAAGGGCTCTGCCTTTATGACCTTAATCACCTCCCAAAGCCTTACCTCCATATACAATCACATTAGAACATTAGGATTTAATATATGAATTTTGGGGGGGACATAAAGATTCAGCCTATAATAATAGACCATACATGTTTATAGCTCCAAAATCTATCCCAATCCAGAATTTTTGTCTGAGTGTCAGTTATATATATCTTCTGTTTCCTAAATTACATCCTCAGATTGCCAGACCCCAACCACTCACCGTAGCTAAAAATCTGCAAGAATTTCTTTCTTCTCATTTTATTGGATTTTATTAGGTATTATTAGGAAATGTTTTAATAATTTTAGGGTAATAAAGTCAGGAGCTGAGAATGTTCCTAGAAATTAGTCCTATCAGTTTCCCCTACTGAGAAAGTTATATGTAAAGAATATAAGTAGAATTCAAACTAAAGGCCCACATTATTTATAAATCCAAGATCAGTAATGTGTAGTTTTTATCTCCTGTTTGGACGCAGACTGCTATATACCAGTTTAAAGGCATATTCATCCATATAAAATCTCCAGATCCCTCAAATGCAAGCCCTTATTCTAGGAGCTTCAATAATATGTGAATGAGGGAATAAACCATGAGGATGGAAAACTTGAGCTTCAGAAAATAGGGATCATAACATAATAAAAAAATTCAAGGAAACGGGGGGGAAAAAAAGAAAATAAGGATCCAGTCAGGGGCAAGATGAAGAGAATTTCCAGGATGAAAGTGAAGCAAAGGCCTAAAGTGTATCTATTATAGCATGCCTGGAAACAACAGTCTAGAATGAAAGAGCAGGACCACTGGTTCCAGGATAGATACTTGAACAGCAACAAAAACAAAACCTGTTATATTGACTATTGTGTTTAATTGTATTAAGAAGATTTAGAATTTAGTCCCATGGCTAGAGTAAGAATCCATGACAGGCACACAGAATATTAAAAAGGAAAAGGTAATTATTAACTCCAGATAAAAGTAAAGAAATATAATAATAACACTCTGTGGCTGTCAACAATATATATGTACCATTTATAATGAAAATGCCAAATATTGATTCAATTAAAATCCCATAGATTCATTGGGAGATAGGGATGTGTGACTATATGAGTTGGGGGAAGTCAAAGGGGAGAGTTAAACTCTTCCACAGCAGAAATTGACTCAAAGGTAAAAATCAAGGTAGAAGGAAAAAACAAGATTTTTAGAAGTAAAAAAAGCTAATAAATTTGAAAGACATTTATAGAACTCTGAGTTAGGTAAGGGTAGATTGAGAAAATTATTTTTTGCTGCACATTTTGTAGCTAAAACTAGGTACATGAATTGCTTAATTATGAAAAATATTCCAATTTTGTGAAATCTTTGGGATATTAAACATCCAGGTGAAGAAGATATCCAGACCTAGATCAGTTCCCTTCTACCACATCCTCATCCTCATCCTTAAATGTTAATGATTTAAAAATCAGTTAACACGTTAAATGTTATATGTAGTACTTTATAAAGTATTTTCATATGCATTATAAAATTTCATTATGATAACAAACCTAGGAAGTACAGAGATCAGGAATCACTATGCTTTGACCAGGATTATATATATTTACATATATATAAATGGTATATTTCTAGCTAAAATCTAGAAAGGGTTGTGCATTGAAAAAAACCTGAGGTTTTTCCAAGTAATTAAATGAGTAGTAAACATCAGGGTGTTGCACGAGGTAATGTGAACAGATGGAAAAATGCTAGAAACAATATAATATTTAAGAATTAGAAAGAAACTGGCTCTGTACATTAGTCAAATGGACCTAAATTATTTATTTTTAATAAGAAATACAATAGGGCGCCTGGGTGGCTCAGTCGGTTAAAGCCTCTGCCTTCAGCTCAGGTCATGGTCTCAGGGTCCTGGGATGGAGCCCTGCATCGGGCTCTCTGCTCGGCGGGGAGCCTATTTCCTCCTCTCTCTCTCTCTCTCTCTGCCTGCCTCTCTGACTACTTGTAATCTCTATCAAATAAATAAATTAAGAAAAACTTTAAAAAAATAATAAAAAATACAATAAAGTGAGTTTAAGTTCATTTCTTAAAAATAGAGTATAGAGAGGGGTATAAACTGATGACTAATTTTGAAGAGTTAACAGTAAAATGTAGAGTTTAAAAAGGTAATTATAGTGATCAAACACTTTTTATGTTCCAAATACTGCACTAAATGATTTATATTTATTGGCTCCCTCAGTATAGCATCTCCTCTAGGAACTGGGTTCCATTATCATTGCCTATTTACAAAGGATGGAGCCAGGACCTATTAAGTAATATGCCCAAGGTGGCACAAAACTTTTAAGTATTGGAACAGGTATTCAAACCAAGGCAATAAGGCTCTAGAGAAAATTCATAATAAATATGCTCTTTTTACATTTTTTTAAAATTAAAAAAAAATTTTACAGTAGGCTCCATGCAAAGCATGGAGCCCAAGGCAGGGCTTGAACTCATGACCCTGAGATCAAGACCTGAGCTGAGATGAAGAGTCAGATGCTTAACTGACTGACCTACCCATGCACTCCTATACTCTCCTTTTCAACTTAAATGTAACAGAAATAAAAATACATCATGAAAGTAAACGTTAAGAAAAAATAGGTAACATCATGAAAGAGTTTGTTTGGAGGATAAAATACATATCACAGTGCCCTTATAAACAATCACAGTGAATAGAATATTTAGGCAATTGTATAACAACACCTTAAGAAAGATAAAGATAATCATTAACAGGGATCAAAGAAGCAGAATAATATGGGAGGAGTCTTCTAGATGAAGAAAAGTTATCTTTAGAAGCTGAACAGTAAGGTGGTTGATAAAAATTATTAAGAACACAGATCTTGGAACAAGTCAGCCTGGATTTGAAATCTTGCTCTATAATTTACTAGCTCTGTGACTTTGAGCTAATTCCCCAACATCTTTGTTCTTGGGTTTTCTTATTGGTTATAGGGAGATATTAATAATATCTACTTTATGGACTTCTAATGAAGGTTAAATCATTGCTACATATAACATGCTGAAAATAGGGCTTGGAACAGAATAAGCATGATTTTAGGTGTTAGATACCATCATCATCATTGTAATCATTATCATTATCTCATTATCATTATTTATTTATCATATTTATGTTGTTATGTAATAATCCGTTGGTAAAAAAGTGTAATATAAAGAGTTTACATTGTAAGAGACAAAGTGTGGCAAACAGTTGAGATGGTAATTTTATTTCAGCTATAGTATTAGGGAACCATTCATTGATGAGAAATGTCTCAAATAAAAGGAAGGGATTTGGAGTTTTATAGAGGTATGTTAACAAGCAAGTCATCTATGGGTTCAATGAAATTCATGACAAAGGTCAGCATTTCTGCCCTTTCTTTTGTTTAAGACAAATGTTAATTGATGAACAATGCTGAACTGACCAAAAACTTCCTGAATGAGGTGAAGCAGCATGTAAGAAATAATCTTTGGAGGATTCTTTTTGGTGTCTTTTTTTTTGGTGAAACTAGTCCCATTCTTTGATGGGCGGTTCAAAGTTGAGAACTTTTATGGTGACAAATGTTTGTTTTCCTAGAAATCAGGCATCTTATAAGAGGGAGGCCTAAAATGAAATAGAAATATTAATAGACTCATTTAGAGTAAAGTGTCAGGTGTTAAACCCTTAGAATAACCAGTCTAGAAGTTTCCAAGAGGTTGTTAGAACTCCTTGAGTTCTTGAAGCTTTTTAGTTAGAAAATTGTGTTCCTGGTGATGCTGACCACAGTCTTGATTACTTCTTGCTTGCATGACCCTAGTATTTTGCCAGACTTCTTTCTGGTCCAGACAACAGCTTGCCCAAGAGGAATTCTGGCCCATACAGGATCAGTTGCAATGGTGACTCAAGATTTAAACCAAGCAGCTGTGCTTCAGCTTGCAGAATTTCTTCAGATCCTGAGGAAAAGGGCCAGTCTCAAGGCAAACCAGAGTCATGATAGTGATCTGGGGAGTAATGTTTTACTTCTCTGTGACACCAAGTCAGACAGGAGAGAGAAATATTGGAAAAGTAGGTTTGGGGTATTATAGACATTATTAGAGAAACTTGGTAAAATTTTAACTTTGTCAGGGATTGACAATTTGGGCAAAGTCATTAGATCCAATTCAATATACTAGTAGGTCCCAAAACATGGAAGTCAACTGAATCCCCACCAGGTAATACAGTTTACATGTCCATTAATTACTTGCAATTTAGAAGGAAGTGTAAAATATTTCAAAGACAATGAATAGGAGGTTAGAATCTGTTAACTCAGAAGGGTGTGGTATAGATGGTATGTAGTTTACAGATGAAATACAAAATTTTTCTGGTGAGTAACATCTCTTGATCAAAAGGAATTTCAAAGAAAGATTCTTCTTCTTTTTCCTCTTTTTCTTCTTCTTTTTAAGATTTATTTATTTATTTGAGAAAGAGAGCAATTGCGGGAAGGGGCAGAGGGAGAGAATCTTCAAGTAGACTCCCTGTGAGCACAGAACCTGATGTGGGGCTCGATCTCATGACCCATGAGATCATGACCTGGGCTGAAACCAAGAGTCAGAAGTTCAACTGACTAGCCACCAGGAGCCCCAAAGAAAGATTATTCTTGATCACAAAATAAGAGTGGTCTCATTAGATTGCACTTAATTATTTACAAAAGGAAAGCAACAGTAGTTTACCATATTGACCTTCATGAATTTCCTTTGCTGGATGTTTTCATTTAAAAAAAAAAAATCTCAGTTTGGACTTTTAAAAGCCTCATAAGCTAAAAGTGAAGCCAAGAACTGTTATGGTAGTAAGAATAATGCCTCATTCCCCCCAAAAGATACTTATGTCCTAATCCTTGAAATCTGTGAATCTGTTGCCTTATATGAAAAAGGGAAATTACAATTTCCGATGGAATTAAGGTTACTAATCAACTGATTATAAATTAATGAGCTTATCTTGGACTATCTAGACAGGCCCAATATAATCAAAAGTTCCTTTTATGTGGACGAAGGAGGAATAAAAAACTGTTCGAGTCATATGATGTGATGAGAAATCAAACTACAGGGTGACATCAGTAAGATGGTGGAGTAGAAGATACTAATCTTCATCCCCTCCAAGAAAACCAAGAATTAGACAGCTCTTCATAAATGAAAATAAACCTGGAGAGGATCAGGAGTCCAATAAAGAACTTACAGAATATCACTAAGATGGTGGGATAGGAGAACCTAGCCTCCATCCCCCAATAAAGAAATAGACAGCTCTGCAAAACAAAAATAGCTCTGGGGGAGCTCAAATATCCATTCAACAACATTCAGCAGCACAGTGGAGCAAAAATCCTAAATAAGTACCAAAAGGGTAGGAAGAACAGTATTATTTTGCCTGCATCATTCCATCCTCCAGATAGGTACTGCTCAGAGCAGTTACCCCTCAGGGAAAGGAAGAATGAGGTGAACAACAGGCTTCCCCAGCATTTTGGGGCACTGCATGAAGAATTTACTTCTGTTTTGCATCAACCAGAGATTAGCAAAACTGAGATGTCTAGAGATGGCTAGGAATAAAAGTCAGGCAGAGGCCATTGTTCACAAAGAAGAGGCTATAAAGCAACCAAAAGAATGTATTTGGGGTCTTAAGGGTTACATTTGTAGTGGACTGAAATGAAAGGTATGATCCAAATTGTAAGTGGACTATAGATTTATAAAAGCAAAAAACCCCACAAGTTTACATAACTTGTTTTGAAGGAATTATGATGGATGCTGGCCCAGTTAAACTGGCTACCTAATGTAAGGTCAGCTATTTAGTTAGTTAGATGTTATGTTGTCTCCATTTCAACCCAAAGTAGAAGGATGTGGTCCAAAAAATGGTCCAGAGGCAACTGACAAATTACAATTGATGAATTTCAAAGTCCATGGCATTCTAAAAATTGAACCATGAAACATGCATAATCCTTGCTTTCTTAATTTCCTCCCCCACTATTATACATGGCTGTCTTTGCAATGCTTATTCACGTTGGAATCTTTTTTCACTCTACCAAAATCAGCCTGGTGGTGTGAATGACCATTGTTCTCAGTGGTCCCAGTGCTCTGCTCTGCAGGGAATCACAGCAGCTCATTTATGAGGACTGCAATAGCCCTTATATATTCTATAGATCCCTCAGTTTTCATCACTGATGACTTCTTCATGGACCCCAATAATCTGCTCTGCAGAGGACCCTGGCAGCTTTTGCCACTGAGAAAATCAAAAGCCAGTACAGTGCTGGTGACCGTCTGCAGATTTCACTGCTAACATTTTCAGGTCATAGGTTTTCGCATTAGCAGAAGCTAGCAGCTTGAGTCCCTCCCTTCTTCCTCCCCGTCACCTTCTGCTGGAGTCCAGGATCCATACCTAAAGATAACCCTAGCCCCTGCAGCTATGCATGTGCAATATGCTTGCTAGGCTCCAATAGCAGGCCCCCACCACTGTGCACAGGCTGAAAGTCAGCCTCTACAGACACCCAGTTATGAGTGGAGAGCCAAAAAGCCCACAGCTGCCTGTGGGACTGGATCCCTACTCCTGTCACTGGCCTTCACTGCTGCATAGGCCTGCCACTAGCCCCTGTATTCACACTACTGGCTCTAACTCAAGTACACATGGAGAGCCTGTGTCCTAGCAGCTGCTTGTGTGCTTGCATTTGGCCCCAGCCCTCACTACTAATGCTGACCACTGCCACCATGCAGGCATCAGCAGATAGTCCTGATAGCCAGATATGGGCCTAGAATCACCTCTGGTCACCACTGCAGCCTGCTCTGATCTCTAGTTGCTGGGTCTGAAGGCATTGCTGAAGACCCCAACAGCCTGTGTATCTAATGTAACCCCCCTGCATCTCTCACCAAGGATCATGCAGTTGTCCATGTTGTGGACTCCAGATGCCTGAGCCAATAAGATACCACACACCCTTCAACCCATTGCCACCACATGCCTCTGCACTTGGTGTCCTACATCACTAGACTAGATGTTATTAGAGCAAAAGTACAATCTTGAGGTGGAATAGCAGGCAGTTTCTACAAGGTGGAACTGGCCCCTAGATTGTTTTGGGGTTGATTATTATTGGGTCTCTCTTGGCTGGGACAAGCTGTGAAGTACAGTGAGGGTGGTAGTAGTGGTGCCCCCACTTGAGGTGGGGGCAGCCTCCGTTATTTGGGAAACTCCTCCCACAGGTTGGGAGGGGAGTTTTTGATCCTATAAGGTTTGTACCCAAACCAAACCATCATGGCAGCCTTTCTCCATAGTTTGCGGGGGGGTGTTGTACCAACAATGCAAATGCATTATAAGGAGTCTAGGGTTACCCTAGGGAAGAGGTGGAAGAGGAGAGGTCATGCTCTGCACCTGTGGCTCTTAATCTATCACACCCTTCCAAGATCTGTGGTCTTGGAAGCCACAATGTCAGGATGTTGTGCCCCCAGGCTCTTAATGTGTAGTTTATTTATGACTGTCCTTGCCTTCAGCTCATGTCTCTATCCTTCCTCCCTCAAGGACTTGGGACTCTGCCTCAGTTAGTTCCTTCTACTGCTCATATCTAGCTTCTACCTAACACACGCATATGCAAGGCTACAGGGATAAGGAAGAAACAGGGAAATATGACATTTCTAAAGGAAGGCAGTAAACTTCCAGTAAGTGACTCTATGGAAATTTAGATCCATGAATTATGTGACAAAAAAATTTAAAATTGTGTCCTAAAAGTGTTCAGAGAGCTACAAGAAAACAGATAAACAATTTTATGAAATCAGGAAAATAATGCAAGAATAATTAAGAATCTATAGCAATATAGTGGAGCAAAAGGCAGAGTAACTGCACAGAAAGGATTGCTGGGGAGATTAGCTTAGCTGAGATGACTGCAGACAGTGAGGGACAATGAAGAAGCGTGAGAACTATCAGAATCGGCCATGCAGCAGGTGTCACAGCAGTTGTCAGTGGCCTGCTCTGCAGAGGACCCCTGCAAACTTTGCCACTGAGGACCACAACAGGCCCCATGGAAATCACAGATTCCCTGAAGCTTTCATAGCAGAGGGCTTCCTAGTGTTTTGGGCATGGATCTCAACAGCAGCCAAGGGCACAGACAGATTTTGCCACTAAGGTAAGCAACAGCCATTGCTGTGGAAGAACAACACCCAAAATTTATGGGATGAAGCAAATCAGTTCTAAGAAGGAAGTTTATAGCAATAAATATCTACATTAAGAAAAAGAAAGAACTGGAGGCAGGTGGATCTTATTACAGATTATTCTGAAAAGTACAGAATGCAGAAGGATGACTTTTGTCCAGAGATTTTTTTTCTGCCTTAGGCTATTATTGTTTAAGTGTTTATTATGTGTCAGAAATTGCTATGTACTTTACATGGGTTATCTAATTTAATTTTCATGGATTATCTAATTTAATCATAATCCTATGAGATAGGTGTCTTTACTGTTCCCATTTTATAGATGAAGAAACTGAGGAGCAGAGATGCTGAGTAAATGATCCAAAAGCTCATAGCTGATAAATGGCAGATTTGTTTTTTTTTTAACTTCAATATGCAGAATATTTATTTCATTTATTGACAACCTTTTTCTTTTCAATCGTGTTCACAACTACAAATGGTTCTAAGTGTGTTTACCTATAGTAAACCAGTGTTTCAAATTGTGAAATTTTTAAAAACAGTTAAAACAGGCTGGTATAAGCTATAGCTAATGTATTAAAATTGTTGATCCAAAATATCATAAAATTTAGTGACTTTGGATAAGATTATAGAGCACTCAATTTCAATGTGATCATCTGGAATCATCTTTATAGAAAATTGAAAGAATGGTATAATGAATAACTGTGTATTTTTGAGCTAGAACTAATGTAAATATTCAGCAGTTGCCTTCTGTTCTTATCCTATCTCTTTTCACCTTCCCTTTTTCCTTCTCTGTCTCCATAATTTCCATTTTTTCTAAAACATTTGAAAGTAAGTAGCAGGCATCATGACATTTTTACCCTTAATTAATTCTAAGAATTCACCAAATAATGTTTTTTTTTCTAGCTTTACTGAGGTATAGTTGACAAATAAAATTGTAAGATATTTAAAAAAAAGAAAAAGAAAGAACACAAACAGCCTAAGCTTTACACCTATGCATCTGTTGATGGATAAATGGATATGCAAAATATTGTATATATCTGTAGATATAGATTTGGAATGAAATGTCATTCAGTCATAAGAAAGAAGGAACTCCTGCTATTTGTAAAACATCAATGAATGTTGAGGGCATTATGCTAAGTGAAATAAGTCAGAGAATGAAAAATACTATATGATATCACTTATTATATGGAATCTAAAAAAAACAGCTAAACTCATAGAAACAGAGTAGAAGGGTGGTTGCCAAGAACTGGAGGTGGGGAAATGGATAGATATTAGTTAAAGGGTACAAACTTCCAGTTATAAATATTGGGCATCTAAGGTACAGCATGGTAACTATGGTTAACAGTATTGTGTTATACGCTTGAAAGTGAGAGTAGAGCTTTCATATCTCATCATAACAAGAACAAAAAATGATAATTATGTGAGAAGAAGGATGTCTTAACTAAGCTTATGGTGGTAAACACAGTACAACTTTCAGTCATAAGAATAAGGTCTGAGAATGTACTGGATAGCATGGTGACCATAGATAATATGGTATTGTATACTTTAAAGTTGCTAAGAGTGTAGATCTTAAGCATTCTCATTATACACACACACACAAATGTAACTTCATGAGGTGATGGGTATGCTAATTAACTTTATTGTGGTAATCATTTCACAGTGTATATGCATATCATATCACAATGTATACTTTAAATATATACCATTTTGTCAATTATATCTCAGTAAATCTGGAAAAAAAGAAAAAGAAAACCTAAAACAAATCCCACGAGGCATGAGCTTGGGTTAGCATCTCATGAACTTATCTGTTTCTTACTTGGAATTCTAGAAATTCTAACAGTCCAATGAAATAGGTCTAGAGGGTGTAAACACCGCTATCAGAATTCTACACCAAAAATTACCTTACATTGTCATTTTCCATGGAATTCTGACAGAGTTCTTTGTTAAAAGTGAAGAATTTTGTCTTGTAGCTAATTGCAGGTGCTTCCAAGGCAATAGCAGAACAAAATAAAAACTATCTGCAGGAAAGAAAAGATTTAAAAAGACTGGGCTTAACTTGATTTTCAAAACTTGAAAGATTGGTTGAAAATCCATTATAAGAGTGTAAGAGTATAAGAGTAATAAAACAAAAATAAACTTGGCTGCTTCTGTAGAATATAAAAAAGTGGTTGTACCATTTTACATTCGCACCAGAAACAATGAGATGTCCTGTTGCTCCATATCTTTACCAGTATTTGGATTTGTTCATGTTTTAGATTTTAGTCATTCTGAGAGGTGCATGGTGATATTTAACTTTAATTTTAATGACATATAATGTTGAGCATCTTTTAATGTGCTTTGTTTTCTTTGTATCTTCTTTGTTGAGGGGCCCAATTAGATCTGCCTACTATTTCATTGGGGTTTTTTTTTGATGTTGAGTTTTCAGTTCTCTATATATTTAAGGTATAAGATTTTTTTCTTTTTTTAAGATGCATTTTACAAATATTTTCTCCAAGTCTGTGGTTTGTCTTTTCATTCTCTTAATATATATATTTCATAGGGCAGACGTTTTTAATGAAGTCCAACTTACTATTTTTTCTTCTATGGACCATATTCTTTGTGTTGTATCTTAAAAATTCATTGTGAAACCCAAGGTCATCTAGATTTTCTATGTTATCATCTGGATGTTTTATAATTTTACATTTTATATTTGGATCTATAACCCATTTTGAGTTAATTTTTGTGGACGTGTAAGGTCAGTGTCTAGGTTCATGTTTTTGCATGATATGTAGTTTTTTTAAACTACATGCCAATTGTTCCATTTATTTAAAAAAGACTTCCTTTCTTCATTTGATTATCTTTCTTCCTTTGTCAAATATCAGCTAAATATATTTGTTTGGGTCTATTTCTAGTTCTCTATTCTGTTCCACTGATCTATTTATCTTTTATTTTGTCATTATCACACTGTCTTGATTATTGTAGCTTTTTTTGTGTGTGGCCGTGTGTCTGATTAGTGTTCATTATACTAAAATGATTTTTTGATAGTTGAAACAGGAAGATTGTTGAGAGAACTAAGAGTAATATCTATGAGACAGAATAGTTTTATATAAATTTGGTAAGTACTTGTAAAGTGTGGAATAAGAAGAAACTGTTGTCTAGAAATAACTGTAAAAGGATAGAGTCTTAAAAAAATGGAGAAATTAACCATAGAAAGGGTCAGCCAAATCTATTTAATTAATTTCAATGTCAAATAATTCTTGAATTCTCATAATGACTTTCCAAAGAACCCTGTGATATGAATTTCTTAGACACTCTGGAGTTCTAGGTTATCTTCCATAATTAGTACAGAATGTCAAGTACCAAGTACCCAATACTATTAAATTGGTTGGTCAAATGACAAACTGTTTAATTTATGGAGTAGTAAGCCAATATATTATACTAACCAATGTCTCAGTTGGAAAAAATTTAGTATTTAATCTGCAAAATTAGAATATAAAATTAACACAATGTGAACATTAGTAAAATGTGAACAAAAAGAAGGATATAAATACTTAAACATGTTAGCAGTTCTATATTGCAAAAAGAGCTATGTAAGGAACTCTTCCTTTGTTTTTTTTCAACTGTGTAACTTTTTTTATTTTTTGTAATAAACACACTTGCTTATTAAGAAGCTTTTTTGAGTGGTGTGCCTGGATGGCACAGTTGGTTCAGCCTCCAATTCTTGGTTTCTGTTCAGGTCATAATCTCAGGGTCACAGGATCCAGCCCCACCTCAGCTCAGAGCTCAGCATGGAGTCCACCTGAGGTTCTCTCTTCCTTCTCCTTCTATTTCCCACCTCCAAAATAAATAACTAAATAAATAAATCTTTTTAAAAAAGCCTTATTGAGAAATAATTCATATACCATAAAATTCATGTAAAGTCTACACTTCGGTGATTTTTAGTATATTCACAAAGTGTGTAACCATTGTTACAGTCTAATTTTAGACTATTTCATCGTGCCCTAAATAGACTCTTTACTCATTAGCAGTCAGCCAATGTTTCCTCTCTGCCCCACAGTCCTCTCAACCACTAACTGTCTTACATTTGCCTTTTCTACACATTTCATATGAATCAAATCATACAATATGTGGTATTTTCATAATAATGTTCCTTCATTTAGAATAATGTGCTCAAGGGTCATTTGTGTATTAGCACTTTATTCTTTTATGATCAAATAATAATAGACATTTAACTTATCCACTCATCAGTTGGTAGACATTGATTCTGCTATTACAGAAGTAGTTCTCCCACATACTTACTTTTAAAAACAAGAAGAAAATTATTTTTAAAAAGATTTGTATTTTGCTTGAAAAAATGATAATAGACATGTTCACATGTGCATATGTTTGTATATTGTGATGGCAGTGGTGAAAGTGTTCCCTGGGCTAGATGTTAGGGTTAAGAGAGAAGAAAATCAGTATGTTAAAAAGTGGCTATGTGGCTTATAGTTATTCCAGGGTCTCCACATCCTATCTGTATACTCATCATTTCTGATAAAATGAAGACTATGTATTTAAGTGATAAATTATTCCTTTCAATAAAAGTAACTCACCCTATATAAAGTTTTAAAAATTATCAATGAGAAAAATCAATAATTTTGGTGTTAGGTGCAAAATTTACATGGCCAAATATTACCTATGCGTATATATTTATAGTAAGGCTATAGCTACTAGAGGATAAGCTCCACAAAATGATGGATAAACCAAGAAATATGATCATATAGAAGTCAGAAAACAGAAACTGAAAAAACACCTTTTGGTAAAGGTGATGCTCTGGATAAACATGAAGAGAAATCCCAGGATGACAGCTAAGCAGCACACATGGAAAACAACCAGCTGTATTGGAACACTGAAATAGAAGGAAAATTAGTCTGGGGAGGGATTTTTTTTTCAGGAGACAAAAAAAATAAATAAACTCAAATAAATAAATAACATATTTATAAACATAGTTATATATTTATAAATTATATATTTATATGTATAGTTATATGTAATAAATATTTACACTATATATTATATGTAAATCTAAACATGGCAAGGAGGTTTATGTTTCTATTGATGAATGAAAAAGTGGAAAATAAACCAAAAAATTTTAATTGTTTCAGTGATAAAAAAAAAATAGTATACCCATTGGCATTTATTTGTTGAATATTAAATCCTTAGTGGTGGCAAGTTACAATATCATGTGCCCTACATACCAGTCCTTGAAATTTGGATGCTTCTATATTAAAAGGGGATGAAGAAGGGAGGTGTGAATATGAGTGGAGAATATTGTATATGAGAGATCTAAATTCTCATGTTCCAATTTGGAAATGTTCTTTTCAAAACTCAAACATCAGGAAGTGGCAAAGAATGTATATTAGCTACAAATGCAGAGGCATCAGAAGAGGAATCAGTTTGAAACATTGAAAATTATTATCTCCTAAGATTAATAATAATAAAGTGAGTGAGAAGTGGAGCATATAACTTTTGTGTTTTTTAGAGATTATGAAACTACTTGAATTTGGAGACTGACATGTATTCATTTAATTTAAAAGGGAATAAATTTAAAAATAACTATAGCAAAATATATAGTTTATTTATTTCTATCACACCTTTCATTCCTCAGTGAGGAATCCAGAAGTAAATAAAAGACCAAAACAAAGGACAATTTGGTTATCGGAATCTCATGTTGCATTTTAATACAGGCATTCTTCCATTTTACTCTCCATAGTCAAATGATCATGCACTGGTTATCTAGTGAATGACTGAAGAGCTCCTTTAAAGGGTGAGCAAGGATGCCTTTCTTGACTGTACACATTCTGTTTCCAATGGAACCAGCATCTTCTAATATAGCCCTATCAAGATGCTTTACATAGATATTTTCCATTAATATGTTTCTATTTAGTGCTTTACAAAAATTAATTGCTATGTGAATAATAGGGGTATACATAGGAATGAATTTGCCACATTTGTAGCTATTTCTATCATCATTATACTTTGGCAGTTGTCTGCTTGCAGTGAAAGGAATAGCATTTTATAGCATCTTTAGTCCACAGATTTAAATGTCTTAGGTGATAATTTTTCCAAAAAGACACTTTTAGGATTCACAGAGAGATACAAATTACCAGAATGTCAATTATAGTAATGCATTTGCATAATAGGTATGAGCATTGCAACATCAGAACCACTAGTCTCCTTCTTGTTATTAATAATTTGATGCCAGTCAATCTCCGTACATGTGGGTAGTGGCTTATGAGGTAAGAACTAAAAATGAACAAATGCATTTTTCCTATTAACAACTTAACCACACCAAACAATGTATACTAGGTCATATTCCAAATAAAGTGAGAACAGGAACCCAACAGTGACAGTCTTTCCTTGACTTTTTCAGAGAAATAAATAGAGTGTGATACTGATGTTTACAGAGAGGAGATAGCTTGTGGGAGTATTTGGATATTAATTTGCAGAGTAATATCAGATAATGCTCAAATCATTGTGAGGAAAGAATGTACAAAAGAGCTCTTTAAGGTGACAATTTATGCCTCTCTTACAAGAAGAGGGATTCTTACTCTGAGATCCATGGACTCCAAAGGGCCTGTGGATAGGATTTAGGGGTCCATACACAGAAATATGAGAATTATGTATTATGAGAGGAAAATATATATATATGTGTGTGTGTGTATATATGTATATATATCACTATATATATATATCATTACAGTATCAGCAGTGCATGTGTCTTTGTCCCTAAGAGAAATCAGAGGTTTTAT
Organism: Lontra canadensis; assembly: GCF_010015895.1. Classification (NCBI taxonomy): domain Eukaryota; kingdom Metazoa; phylum Chordata; class Mammalia; order Carnivora; family Mustelidae; genus Lontra; species Lontra canadensis. The sequence continues at coordinate 112,746,725 of NW_022630995.1, forward strand.
AGATCATAAAGCATTTACTGAAGATCTTTGAAATATAGCTTATGTTTATTCATATTCCAAAATTATTGTAGTTATTAGGCATACTAGTGGAATTTATTATTTTAGATATTAATAAAGAAATAATATGTGTTTTTAATATTTTTAAAATTATGTTTCAATATAATTTGGTTTATATTAAATTCTATGTAGTTTATTCATTTAAAAGTATTATTCTGAAAAGGAGTCCCACTTTACAAGACTCCTGAAGTGAACCATAGATCAAAAAATGGTTATGGTTCTCTGGTTAAATTCTGAGGTAAAAATGCTATTCTTGTGAATTTGAGAACGTTTCAGAATTGACTACTCAGGTAAATGCCAGGAAGTCAAAAATTATTTAGGAATGGCTTTGAGGACTTTTTCGTTTTCTTTCAGATAAGAGGGAGGAGTGCTGGGCATTTTAGAAGTCTTATAGAGCATGTACAGGTCTAATGTACCAACATGAACCGTAAAATTTTGTAGGTTCTCTTTAGACAGTTTTAAATACTGTATTGTAGTACCAAGTTGGTGAGGGAGGAAGAGAGAGATTCCCTGGACAGATGGAGATAATGGATAGGGATTCCAAGTGTTGTTGGGGACATTTTAAAATGGCCAGAGCCTGATTTAGCAGTCTGCTTTCTTTTTCTTTTAGATAGGCTCTAATCATTTCATCGATTTTTCACTGGTGATTGAATTTAACTTGTTTGTTCATCAGATATTGCCTCTGGCACCTGATTTTTGGTCATTTTCCTTTGGTTTCTCTTTCTTCATCTAAATCATGTCATATTAATCCTGATTGCTATCTGGTAACAGAATGTGACACTCCTGAGGAAGACTGTGGGGACTTACGGTCTTTTGTTATGGGTGCTCAGACTACAGACAGTCAATAAGAGATCAATGCTTTCCTTTTTTTTTTTTAAGTTAATTTGGTTTTTTATTAAAAGTTTTATTTTTAACAATGCAAGAATCAAAAATTAAAAATACAAGATATAGGTTGGGGAGTATTCTTGCCATTCTTAATTTGGCATCCAGTCAAACATACACAAAGATGCTTGCTGAGTTTTCAAACCATATGTTATTGCTGAGAAAAGGCAATTTAGAAGGTATCTCTAGCCCTATCAGTTGTAACCATTCTTCAGAAATCCTTTATGAGGGTAGCTCATTTGTGCTGTGACTCACTTGAAACATTTGTGACTTAAGTTTGATCTTTCTTCCCACTGTAAATTATAAACCAAAACAAATGGGAACTGGCCATCATGTATTTTATGTAAACCCTTGCATAGACTATATTTAGTCAGGTGCACTGTCATTGATCAACACATTTTAATTAAATAATACTGGGGAAAATTTTTCATGAAAAAAAAAGATGGTGGCATATTATAGAGATTCCCCTCCCCCCAGTATTTATATTTGTGCCACTTATCATGAGAATTCTGCAACACAGAGGTCTTATTTTGCATCATGGTTAGGGATATCTATATTTGAAAAAGATAGTGATGACTTTATAGTAAAGTGTCTTTAAGAAAATATTTAAGAGTTCTTCTCTGGCTAAAATTTTTTGAAAGGTTTTGTTTTTTTTTTTTTTTTTTTAATTTATTTGACAGAGAGAGGGCACAAGATGGGGGAGTGGCAGGCAGAGGGAGAGGGAGAAGCGCATTCCCTGCTAAGAAAGGAGTGCAATATAGGGCTTGATCCCAGGACCTGACTGGAGCCAAAGGCAGATGCTTAACCAACTGAGCCACCTAGATGCCCCTGGCTAAAATGTTCTTACTGGTTATTTTATTTCTTTAAAGCAATTTTTGTTGTTATTGTTGCTCTGTTCAGTAAGAGTATCACTGCCATGGAGTGGACTTGCTAATTCCTAGTGGTATGTACCTCCCCTCCAAGCTTCACTCTCCCTAGCCACCCTGAGTGGTGGGATAGGAGACTGTCCCCTTTCTCCTGACTATATCAGCTCATTGAGACATTGCAGAGCCAGAATCACCCCTGGCCACTCCTAGGAAACAGACCCTTTGATGATGAAATTAACCAGAGATTTCAAAGCCTGTGGTCTCAACTCTGCTTGAAGCATAACTGTCTTTGAAAATGATTTTGTGACCCTCCTTGCTCCTCATGGACAAAAGCACATTAATTCTGCTGTTACAGGTACTTTCCTCACACGAGCTTTCATGTTCAGCATATGAAGGAATCATTCTTGTCCATGTGAAATAAATATGGCTCTCTTGTGTCCTTAAACACACAGACACAGACACACACACTCTTACTGAAAAAAACAAACCAAAACTACTTCATTGTGTTAATTGTCTCTCAAATTTTGTAGACATTTATATTATCCTTCTTGTGTTCTCCTTTGCTTCATGTCTTATAACAGTAAATGTTTCCCAGTGGTTTCTTAGTAATACTAAGATGACTTCAAATCCCCTTCAAGCCATTAGAATGTTTCATGCTAATTCTTAATTTTTGACAATTTTATTACTAGTAATAGAATCCACAACTAGTAATATAATCCACAATTTCTTACCATAGAGAATAATAGCAAAGAGATAATAAAAGTCTTTGAAAAGTTCATCCTTATCTGATTGTAGATAATATTTTAACAAATTTGATTTAAAGGTCAAAAATAGCACATTGTTTTTCCTTCATTAAAACTTATTTTTCTTTTTTTATGTCCAAAGATAGTTTATCTCTATTGCAGCAAAGAAAACAAGCCTTTATGAATAACATTTAGTATTCAGAAAGGAAAACAAAGTTTTCTAGAGTAAGAAGAAAACCCAGATTATTCTTGCCACCTTTCTTCTTCTTTTATATTATTTTAAAGATTTTTATTTATTTATTTGATAGACAGAGATCACAAGTAGGCAGAGAGAGAGAGGGGGAAGCAGGCTCCCTGCCGAGAAGAGAGCCCAATGTGGAGCGGAGTTCCATCCCAGGACTCTGGGGTCATGACCTGAGATGAAGGCAGAGGCTTTAACCCATTGAGCCACCCAGGTGCCCCACTTTCTTCATTTTTAAAAACTTATTTACAAATAATATATAAAATTAGTTTCAGGTGTACAACATAGAAATTTGATGTTTTTTATAAATTATAAAACGATTACCTTAATAGATCTATTATCTGTCATTACACAATGTTATTACAGTATTATTGAATATATTCTCTATGCTGTACATTACATCCCATGACTTATTTATTTTATAACTGGAAGGTTGTACTTAATCTCCTTTACCTATCTTGCTCATTTCCTACACCCCCAACCCCTGTCAGCTACCAACTTGTTCTTTCATCTGGAGTCTGTTTCTGTTTTATTTAGTTTTTTAAATTACACAGATAAATGAAATCATATGGTATTTGTCTTTTTCTTTATTTTTTAAATTCTTTATTTAAATTCAATTTAATTAACATATACCATATTAGTTTCAGGGGTAGAACTTAGTGGTTCTTCAGTTGCATATAACACCCAGTGCTCATTACATCAAGTGCCCTCCTTAATGCCCATCACCCATCACCCTTCCCCCCATGCCCCTCTCCTCTAGCAACCTTCAGTTTATTTCCTAGAGTTCAGATTTTTTTTGTTTTTGTTTTTGTGTTTTTTTTCTTACTGGAAATTTTTATCACCTAGTTTGGTGCTTTCTGTGATGATTCAATCCATTCATGTCAAATTAGTATATTTATTTAGAGCATGAACTTTGGACCTAGACTGCCAGACTGATGAAATGCTGGATCTGCTACTTCCAGGCCATGTAACCTTGGGAAAGTTACTTAACCTCTTTTTCTTTCTCATCTCTAAAATGGGCACATTCTATTGGACAAAGAAGTAATGAAGGCGTCCATATTGATGGTGTTGAAGAAATAAACTGCACATCTTGATGGCAAGAGTAGAGATATCACATTGCAGGATTCTTGATATAGGGGCTATAATTTATTGAAGGCTATTCCCATCAAGATATACCACTTGTTGATTAAAAATAAAATAGATCTTTTTATAGGATAACTAATCTGTTTTAAAGGTGGGAATATCCTTGGACTACAATATCCTATCTTTCTGCTCACTGGGTTAAATTTGGACTCTCTGAAGGGCAGAATGAATGTTTCCTATTGGCATGTTCTTAACAGAGCTCTTTGTTTAGTTTAAGATAAAACCTTAGACTTTTTTAAAGAAAAATTCTGTTCTTCCATCAATGATTTCAGACAATTTTTATAAATGTCTTTGCTGAAATATATTCACCATAATTATCTAGAAATGTATTAAAAAATACATATTTCTGGGGTGCCTGGGTGCCTCAGTGGGTTAAAGCCTCTGCCTTCGGCTCAGGTCATGATCTCAGGGTCCTGGGACTGAGCCCTGCATCGGGCTTTCTGCACAGCAGGGAACCTGCTTCCCCCCCTTTCTCTCTGCCTGCTTCTCTGCCTACTTGTGATCTCTCTCTCTCTCTGTCAAATAAATAAATAATATAATAATAAATAAATAAGATCTTTAAAAAAATACATATTCCTGAGCCCAACCTTGTCAGGTGAGAACAAGACATTTTTCCTTCTCTGTTGTTTTGTTTTGTTTTGTTTTTTTCCCCCAACTTTATTGAGAGATCATTGATATAACATTGTATAAGTTTACGGGCTATAACATGATGGCATACATATTGTAAAATGATTGACACAATAAGGTTAGTTATACCTTCACCTTACATGATTATCCTTTCATTTTTGTTATTGTGGTGAGAACATTTAAAATTTACTCTGACAGGTAAGGAAAAATTTGTCCTTTAACCTTCAAGTTCTTCCAGTTGGATTAAAAATTATATTTACATGAGACAGATTATCAGGAGAAAAAAAACAAAACAAAAGTTTTATCACGTGCACATAAAGGCTCAATAATAAAATTGAGCCCTAAAGAAATGACCAAGTTTTTATACACTTTAGAGACAATAAATTTGTGAGGAATTGACAGGATAAAGAAAATAGGTGTTTGGGGGCTTTAATTAGTAGGAAACTCTAAGCAGAATTTAGGTTGAGATAGTAGATTAGAAAAGAAGTAATAAAGTGTATTTATTTCTACAGCCTTCTTGGCTTTAAACTCCCTGTCATTGATGATAAGTATATCTTTTCACTTCTTAGTATAGGGAGGATATATTTTTTGAAGATTGATTGATTGATTGATTGACTGATTGATTTTAGACCAGTTGAAACAGGGTCTCCTACTTCTCTGCCATCTTGCCCCTCCTCCTATTTATTTATTTATTTTAGAGAGTGAGAGAAAGTGAGTGTGGTTGGGAGAAGGGCAGAGGGAGATAGAATCTTCTAGCTGACTCCTCACTGAGCACTAAGTCCCAACACAGGGCTTGATCCCAGGATCCTGGGATTATTACCTGACCCAAAATCTAGAGTTGGCCACTTAATCAATGGAGCCACCCATGTACCCTGGGAGGATATTTTTTGTATGGGATATTTTTTTCTTGGTTTCAGAGGACAGGTGAGGGTCTGATTTTCCTTGGACTGACTTCTTTTTAAGAAATTTTCATTTAAAATAATCAGTATGCCAAAGTGGCACATTTTGGGTGGACTGCCCTTGGCCCCTATACTTTTAGCAGCTTTCAAATATCAATACAGTATTCTTATCTGTAGTCACTATGTTGTACATTACATTCCCAGAACTTATTCATCTTATAACTGGAAGTATACTTTTTGACCATCATCTCACTATTTTCCCCATCCTCCAGCTCCTGGCAACCACGGATCAAATATCTTCTTACTATGAATTTAGATTTTTAGGTTCCCTGTATAGGTGATATAAAGTATTTATCTTTCTTTCTTTGATTTATTTCACTTAGCTTGATGACCTCAAGGTCCATCATGTTTTCACAGATGACAGGATTCCTCCTTTTATATGGATGAGAAATATTTCATTATGTATGTACACACACACACACACACACACACACTTTCTTTATCCATTCATTCACGTTTGGCCACATAGGTTATTTGCACGTCTTCGGTATTATGAATACTGCTGCAGTGAACATGGGGGTGCAGATTTCTGTTCAAGATGATTATTTCATTTCCTTGCATTATATCTATGCTTTGAGAAAAGAGTCTCATCTTCAAGTCTATCCAACCAATCAGGAGGGACTGCTGACTTGCTTCTCTGTCCTTGAGGGCTATAGGATGTGTTCCAAAGTTGCCTAGCATTTCTGGCCATACTTTCTGGTTGAGTTAGCTAGTGACTTGCTTCTCTGTCTAGGCAAGGCTCTATAATGTGCTCCATGGCTAGGATGGCCTGCCAAAACTGAGCAGAACTGATAACTGCTGTCCAAGCTTATTGGCCAGGTGTGTCCACCAGCTTCACTGTGCAGATGAAGAGAGCCACAAGTTTGGATCTCTGCTTGGACATTATTACCAGCTGGAATATAGTCTGCCAAGATTTGCTATGAGCCCTGTCCCCCTTCTCTGTCTCTAGCTGATTCCTCCAGTGATTCTCATGATGCAATAGCTAAGTTACCTTCCTGAAAGCATCCCATAATGCTGAGGAAGTTGGATATCTACCTTGGGCTCTCCTTTCCCACTGGAGGGGTGATGCAGTTCAAGTAAAACTGCCCTTTTTAACTCTTCTTATTTTTTTTCCCCCACAATTTCTGTGGTTCAATAGGATACGTTAGCCTCACCTGCAGGTTCTGGGATTTTTCGAAAGGTGTCTTTTCTATTGATACTTAGTTGTTATCTGTTTTTTTCTGTGAGGGGTCTGAAGACAGGTGCAATGTATTTTGTCATCTTGTTGATATCACTCCATCTTTATTTTAGTAGAGATTTTGAGGAAATCTTATGCATAATAATAATGTTAGAGAACTGTTGGTTTATTAGATATTGGGCTCCCATGTTGGCTGTGTGAAAAAAAGTATATATGTGCTCCTATAACACTCAGAAGCCTTAGTATGACAGAAATTATAAGATTCCTAGTTAATTTTTTCTCTTATCATTTATAACAATTTGACCAAGGTAATTCTAACTCAGAAGGCCAGGTATACAGATTCCTACCCTTGCCCTGGATTTAGAGAAAATTCTCTGATACAGTGAAAAAACATAGTCTCTGTGCCTGAAAATGAAGTTTGTAATCAGTAGTGACTGGGAAGATGCTCTTGGATATACAATATATTAAGTTCTAGAGGAAGGCCCATAAATAAAGGCAAGGACTTGAAATGGAGAGTCTTATTTATTATTATTAGTTTTTAAGTGTGGTTTTGTTTGTTTGACAGAGGGAGAGCAAGATTATAAGCAGGGGGAGCGGCAGAGGGAGAGGGAAAAGGAGTCTTCCTGCTGAGCAAGGAGCCCAGTGTGGGGCTTGATCCCAGGACGCTGAGATCATGACCTGAGCAGAAGGCAGGTGCTTAACTGACTGAGCCACCCAGTCACCCCTGAAATGGAAATGTAGTCTTACATACATGTAAGTACAAATTAAAAGTCACCAGGGTCTAGGCATGTAGTTAACCTTCATTTTACTCACAAGCCATAGGTGTCAAAGTCTTGCCAGGAAAGTATTTCAGGCAAGAACGTTAATTAGGTGCTTTCAATACCCTTGGAGGGGTGGGGGAACAAATGTCAGAGAAAGTGCATGATGATCTCAGGAAATTTTTAGGTTGCAGAAATTATAGGAAACAAGTACTGCTAAATTCAGCTACCTGTAGTACCTAATTAATTGATTTATAGAAGAATATCTAGAAGACACAGCATAACCTTGCTCTCAGCAAAAGTCAATGTGCCTGTCCATTGTTGTTAGTGGGACAAAAATAATTTTTTTGTTCTTATCTATCTCTAAAATCTTGTGAAAGTGCCTTTCTTTGGCACAATCTAAACTAGAACTCAACTAGGAAGTTGGTTTGGAAAATGTAGTTTTCTATATGTCTTGCCTGGGAGATACATGAAGCAACTTAGAGAGTTTAATATATTGCTGGATACAAGTAGACATAAATAATAATCATATATATAATATAAAATATTCTTCTTCTCTTTTCTTTGATTAAAAAGACTGGGAAGATTTTTTAGAATGTAGGTTCCTTATATATATCCTTGAATATTTAATTTTTAATCAAATTTAATAAACTACTACAACTGCTTTACACAGTGGTATAGAACTTAAAAATACATTTCAAAAGAGAAAGACAATAAAAGGTTTTGACATAAAGTATAAAACGTTAATTTTATAACAACGGTTTTCTAGATTAGTCTTAAGAAGTTGTGACACTCTTTACATTTCTATGACAAGGGAACAAGTAAGGATCTCCCCTACAGCAGTTTTAATGATTCTAAATATGAATGACTATGAAATTTTAACAATTTTTAATATTTTCATAAAATAAGTCCCAGTGGAAATAATGTCTAAAGTATGGATGCAGAGCTCATTCTCAAAAGTATCTTTCTCATCTAAAATTTATAACCTCCAGTGTTTTGGTTGATTTAGGAAAAAGAAGCAGATAATATTCAGTTAAATTTTCCTAGTATTCAAGTTACTTTAGACCAACTTAGATCTGGCCTGAAAGAACTACGTCTCCAAGGAAACTTAACCTTATTCCCTTTATAAATCTATAAATACTTTCTGGAGGCTGCCTCTCTTACTCTCAGAGTCTTCTCATAACTTTCTAGCAACTGGTGGGAAATTTAACAAAAGCATCTTAAGTTCATTTCTTTTCAGTTCAGAACTTCTAGCACAAGATGAACTTTTTATGAAGTTCCTTTTCTTTTAACCACTTTTCCCTAATCCATCAACATCATTTACCTGATTATTTCTTATTCCGCTTGCACTAGGCTTTAATCAGAAGGATTCTTTCTCTGTTGAGTGTTCCAGCCTCTCTTGGGTCAGTGCCACCTTAGCTGACATGAACTTGGTCTTTCACCATTTTCTATACCTGTAAGCAGCAGGACAAAGTTTCTCTCTTTCAGATAAAGCTATAAGATTGATAACCTGACAAAGCAATTACAGTAAAACTCTATTACAAGGCACTTCACTATTTCACAGATTCGATTACACGTTGGGTTAAACTATGACCACTGTGTACATTGCACATTTCTCTTAATATAACATGGAAGGAGCCTACAAGGTAGGTGTTATCTTATTCTCTGACATCAGCCTTATTACAGTGGTCTCTTTTATTGCATTGATTCATGTTGCTAGATAGAAAAAAAATTACTTCCTATGCAATTTTCAAGGACTAGTAGATAAACAATGTCACAAAGTAATATCAGACATCACTTTGTCTTATAATAACCTTATCCTATTATATATTGTCCCAGTTATGAAATATAGTTGGTGATTTAGAGTAGTAAGGCAAATATTTTAGAAATGATTTTCTGTGAAAGATGTTATAAGAAGATATATTTTCCTTAAATAAAAGTATCTATTCATGTGACCGATGAGAGCAGAAGTCTCTAATGCCTGGAATCATGTACTTTCATCCCATAGTTCTGTACACTCAGATTCACCCTGTGCTAAGACCACTACTCCATGCACTGGTAATAACCTTCAGGACTGACCTATCCATTAGATGTAACACTGAGGCGCATATTGCTTTTAAGAGTCCACAGAAGTGTTTTAGATGTTTTAATATATGATAGTAATATATTTATTTTCATACAAAGGCAGTCAAAAAATGAAAATTTTAATTATTTTTATGGTGGAGGGGCCCACCATGGTCATAATATGACCACACACCCCTACATTCTCCATGGTTGCCAGCTTGGCCCCATGTAGCCAGGAAGTTTGATATCCCCAGGGGAAACAGGTAAGAATATGAATCAGGTGAACAATTGTGAGAGACATTTTTGTGATTTTCCTGGAAGAATCAAATCCTTGTTGCCCCTGTATTTAATCGTCAAATATTCTATAAGGTGCATTTATACATATTTTTCTGTATCCCTTCCTGAAGTATAGATTAAATTTCTTGCTTTCCAGAGGGCCTAAACTAAGACTCTGACTCTGTACTTCACCACCAATCTCAATCTTTGAGTACAAAGATGTTCTTTTAGGTGTCTTCTTCCCAGTTATAGTTTCTTTTATAAAAACAGATTTTTAGATTTAAATATATAATTTACATAGAATAAAAGTCATCATTTTAAACAGTACAATTTAGTAGTTTTTACTATGTTCACAGAGTTATACAACCATCATCATTACCTAACTTTAGAACATTTTCATCATCCCAGAAGAAACTGCATACCGATTAGCAGTCTCTCTTTCTTCTCTCCCCAGCTCCTGGAAACCACTAATTTATTACCTATCAACATGGATTTGCCAATTCTGGACACTTCATACAAACAGGATCATATAATATATAGTCTTTGTGATTTTTTTTTTCACTTAACATTTTCAAAGTTTATTTACTTGGAGCATGTATTAGTACTTTGTTCCTTTTTTATGGCCAAATAATAATCCATTGTATGAGTACATTTCTTTTGCTTATTTATTCCTAAATTGATAGACATGTGTATAGTTTCTGCTTTTTGACTCTTAGGAATAATGCTTCCTTGGATATTTGGTACAAGTTTTTGTGTGGACATATTTTTTTTTTACCTAATATTAGAATTTTTTACCTAAGATTAGATTTTTACCTAAGATTAGAATTGGTTACATGGTATCTCTGTTTAACTTTTCTAGCTATCTAAAAATTGTTTTCAAATGTAGCCAACTCTTAAATATCATAGACTTGACCTTTGTGAGTGCATTTATGAACCTTTTTTTTTTAACAGAGTACTATAAATATTGGCTCTTTCTTATAATTTTCTTAATAACATTTGCTTTTCTCTAACTTAATCTTAAGAATACAGTATATAATACATATACATAAATATATGTGCTAATTGACTATTTATGTTAAAAGTAAAGTTTCCAAACAACAGTAGGTTATTAGTAGTTAAGTTTTGACTTAAAACTCATAATGTAAGCAAAGATTTTTAATTATGCATTATGCAGGAATCTGTGTAGGAGGTCAGTGTCCCTAAACTGTGCATTGTCCAAGGATCAACTGTACTTCACATTCTCACATTCCCAATAGCAATTTTGAGTGTTCTATTTCTCTAAATTTGAACCAACACTTGTTATTGCTTATCATTTATTTTAGCCATTCTAGATGTGAAGTGGTATCACATTGTGGTTTTCTTCAGCATTTCCTTAATGACTACTTATGTTGAGCATCTTTTCATCTGTCTACTGAACATTTGCATATTTTTAAAAGAAATATCTATTCAAATGTTTTTCCCATTTTTAATTTCATCAGTTGCCTTTTTTTTTGAGTGCTTAGAGTTCTTTTTATTGTGCATTCAATACTATTGTTAGTGAATGCTTGCAAATATTTTTAACAATTGTGAGTTATCTTTTAACTTTCTTGATAGTGTTCTTTGAATTTTTTCATTTTAATGAAATTATTTTAACTATTTTCTACTTTATTCTTTTATTCCTTATGGTTTTGCTGTAATATTTTAAAAAGTATTGCCTAACTCAAAGTCACAAAGATGTTCTATATTTTCTCCTGAGCTTTATCTTTTTATTTCTTACATTTAGGCCCATGATCCATTTTGAGCTAATTTTTCTACGTGATATGAAGTATGGGAACAAATTTATTCTTTTGGCTGTGGGTGTACAGTTGACCCAGCACCATTTATTGAAACAGCTATTTGTTCCCCATTGTATTGTCTTGGAAACCTTGTCAAAATTAATTGACCACAATGTAAGAGTTTATTTCTCTATTCTTGGTTCCGTTTCATGGATCTATATGCCAGTATATGTGCCAGTATCACATGTCTTAATTAATATTGATTTCTAGTAAGTTTTGAAATCAGGAGGTATGAATCCTACAATTTTGTTTTTTTTTCCCCAAAATTGTTTTAGCTATTTTGTCATTTGTATTTGCATGTAAATTTTTAAGATCAGTTTCTCAGTTTTTACTAGAAATGTAGCTGGGATTTTGATAGAAATTGTGTTGAATCTGTAGATCATTTTAGGGAGTATTACCTTTTTATACTAATCTTTCATCAATGAATACAGGATTTTTTCCATTTATTTGAGGCCTCTTTAATTTCTTTGACTTTTTTATAGTTTTAAGGGTGTACTTCTTTTGTTATATTTATTCCAATTTTTTTCTTGGTGCTATTGTAAATGGAGTTGTTTCCTTAATTTCATTTTCTGATTGTTTACTGTAAGTGTATAAAAATAGAGTTGATTTTGTTTATTGGTTTTATATCCAGCTATTTTGCTGAATTCATTTATTAGCTGTATCCTTTTTTTCTTAATGGATTCTTAATGATTTCTACATAAAATATATGTCATCTGCATATAGAGTTACTTTTCCTTCTAATTTTGGTGCTTTCTATTTTTTCTCTTGTCTAAATGCCCAGGCTAGGAATCCAATTCTAATGTTACATAGAAGTAAACAGCATTCATATTTTTTGTCTTGCATATTTCTTTTTGTCTTGCTCCTGATCCTAGATAGAAAGCTTTCACCATTAAGTATGACATTAACTGGATATTTTTCATAAATATGCTGCATAATTTGAAGAAGTTCCTTTTGGTTACTAGTTTGTTGGGTATTTTTATAATGAAAACATACTGGATTTTGTCAAATGCTTTTTCTACATCTGTTAATATGATCCTGTGGTCTTTGGTCTTCTAAATAATACTATGTATGCATAGATTGTTTTTTGTTTTTTGAACCACCCTTGCCTTACTGAGGTAAAACCAACATGAACATGGTATATAGTATTTTATTTGTTGGATTTAATTTGTTAGTATTTGAGTAGTTTAGGATCATAAGGGCTATTGATATGATGATTTTTTCCTTGTAATACCTTTGTGTGGTTTTGGTAGTAGGGTGTTGTTGGCCTCATTGAATGATTTAGGAAATCTTTATTCCTCTATTTTTTTTAGAATTTCTGAAGATTTTATGTTAATTCTTTGAACATTTGTTAGAATGTACCACCGACGTGGTCTGGACATGGGCTTTATTCCTTTCCGGATTTTACTTATGTATTTGATAGACAGCGAGAGAGGGAACACAAGCAGGGGGAATGTGAAAAGGAGAAGCAGGCTCCCTACAAAGCAGGGAGCCAGATGCAGGGCTCGATTCCAGGACTCTGGGATCACGACCTGAGTCAAAGGCAGATGCATAATTACTGAGCCACCCAGGCACCCCACTTTCTTTGTTTTTTGATTACTAATTGAATCTCTCTACTTTTATAAGTCTATTCATATTACTTCTTCTTGAGTTAGTTTCAGTAGTTTGTATCTCCCTGAGAACCTGTCCATTTCATCTAAATTATCACAATTTTGTCATACAACTGCAGTATTTCATATTACCTAATAGTATTATCTTATAATGAGCTTTATTTTTTTTTCCTGTAAAGAGGATAGTGATGTCCCTCTTTTCTTTCTAATTTTAGTAATTCAAATCTTGTATCTTCTTGGTTATTCTTGCTAGTGTTATATCAGTTTTGTTTAAATATTCTTAAAGAAACAACTTTTGATTTTGTCAGTTTTCTCTATTTGTAGTTTTGTTTCTATATCATTTATTTCTGCTCTATTATTCTTCTCTATTTGGTTTCTTCAGGTGGAAAGTTAAGGTGCTCACTTGAGATCCTTCATTTTTAATACATGTGATTACAGCTTGATGCCTAGATCGACTCGATTTTTGGTATTGATGCCTTCTATTTCTATACTCATCTTCAGACGAGTTTTTCTATCCATTATATAAAGTGGGATATTGAAGTCTCAAGTGATTATTAAATTATTAATTTCCCCTTCAATTCTGTCAGTTTTTGCTTCATGTATTTTTAGGCATTGTTTTGAGCATATACATGTTTCTAATTATTATAGTTCATGACAAACTGTGCCTTTTATCCTTACAATTTTTGTCTTAAGTCAGTTTGTCTGATAATATATCAGCTGCAGCTGTTTTATGATAAATGGTATATCTATTTACTTCCTTTCACTTTCAGCCTCTTTGTGTCTTTGAATAAGCTGTTCAATTGAAGATAATAGTTTATTCATGTTTTTTAAATCCCTTTTGTCAATTGGACTTTTTTTTTTTTGAGTGTTAAATGGACTTGGGTTTAATGTAAATACTGATAAGAAGAAGTTTAAATCCGATACTCTCATTATTTGTTTTCTCTACGTGTTAAGTCTTGTATGAGCATTATTATTATTTTTTTTTACTCCCTTTTGCTAAATAGGTATTTTCAAGTATATTACTTTAATTCTCATGTTTCTTTTATCATATTTTAAATTATTTTCTTGGCAGATCCCCTAAAGATTGCAATTAGCATCCTAACAAAAATAATCTAGTTTATATTAAGGCAAACTTAATTTATATAAAATACAAAAACTTTGTCCCAATATATATTCAAAATCCCCTTCTTTGTCATATTTTTATATAAATACACACTTTATATAAATACATACTTTTATATAAATACACACTTATATATAGGTTCATCAACATAGTTTTATAATTATTTATACAGAAGTGAATCACTACAGAGGAAAATACATTTGTAATTTCTTTTATATTTACCTCTGCAAGTATTTTACTAGTGCTCTATATTTCTTCCCATGGATATCAGTTGGTGTCTAGTCTCTGTTCCTGAAGGACTCATTTTAATATTTCTTAGAGTATAGGTTTGCTAGTGATGAAATCTACCAGTTTTTGTTCATTAGGGTGTGTTTAAATTTTCCTTCAATTTTAAAAGATAGTTTTGATGAATACAGAATTCTTGATTGACATTCATTTTCTTTCAGCACGTTGAATATGTCATGCCCCTGCCTTTTGGCATCTATTATTTCATGAAGTGTCAGCTGCTAATTTTATTGAGCTTTTCTCATATGTGATGAGTTGCTTTTCTCTTGCTGCTTACAGCATCCTTTTTGTTTTTGGCTTTTGACAGTAGCACTATGATGTATCTATATGTGTATCTCTCTAGTTTAGCTTTCTTACATTTATCTTTAGATGGGCAGATAAATATTTTTTATCAAATCTGGAGAGTATTTTTTCTATTTTTACTATTGTTTATGAAATATTATTTCTGCTTCTTTTTTACTTCTGTCTTGAGACTCCAATTATGAAAATGTTAGTATGCTTGATGATAAGTCACAGAATTCTAAGGCGCTATTCATTTTTCTTTCTTTCTTTCTTTTTTTTTTTTTTTCTGTTGCTTGGATTGGATAACCTTAATAGACCTATCTCCTAGTTCAGTATTTTTTTTTTTTTTTTTTTTTTTACTTATTCTAATCTGTTATGTATATCCTCTGGTGAATTTTTCATTTCATTTACTATACTTTTCACCTACAGAATTTTTTTTTTTAGTAGTTTCCTTCTCTTGATTAATATTTGTTTGGTGAGATGTTGTTTACACAGTCTCCTTAATTCCTCAGACATGATTTCCTTTAGCACTTTGAACATAATAATCAGCTGTCCTAAAGCTGAATATTAAGTCTTATTTCTGGATTTTCTGAGGGAGAGTTTCTACTGACTGCTTTTTAGGTCTCTTTGTGAGCCTCATAATATTTTATTGAAACTTACACATTTAAAATAGTATAATGTGGGATCTGGCAATTCAGAATCCTCCCTCCCCCAGGGAGGGACTGTTGTTGTTTTTGTTGTTCTTGTTACTATTTGTTTTGCATCTTTACTTGGTTAATTCTAGAAGGTCTATATTCTTTATCTTCTGTGGCCACTAAGTCAGCTTGGTTAGCTTCATTGTCAGCTAATGGCTAAAAAGATTATCTCCTTAAATGCATTAACCAATAAGTCTCCCAGTCTTAACAGAAGAGCTCTGTGTTTGTATTGGTGTTTGCTTTCAGTGCTCTGGAAGGCAGTTTACAACTCAGCCTTAACTTTCAATTCCTCTTTGTCAAGCTTTGAGGTCAGAGAGAGCTGAGAGACAAGGTCTTCTTTTGTCTCTCTTTGGCAAGCACATAAACTTTCTATATGGGTATTCTCTTTTTTGATTTCCAGAAATAGGCTAGAGCTTTCAGTCTTGTGTTAATCTCATTCTCCATTTTTCACTTTTAAGTTTTTGGTTACCCTCTTCTTTTGTCTCAGTTGTTATTGTCACCTCAGGAAGGTGAGATTTTAAACAATTGCCAATGATTGTTTTAGATTAAAAACCCATGGTAAGGGCTGTTTGCCATGAAGAAGCTCTGAGTGAAGTGAAATAAAGACAGATCCTGAGAATTAAGCTTTTTGGGATCCATTCAGAAGGTAAATAGTGACATTTCTCTGGGATGGAACTATATGAGGAGTTCTTAATCCATTCTGCCTTCTCCAATGACTGCTAGGTTGCTGATTTTCAGAGGGATTTCTAGCCAAGCTACTAGCTTTCAAAAGTACTGTGCAGTGGGGATAAAGTAATGGACATAGGACCTGTTTTTAGCACTTTCTTATTCTTATTTATTTATTTATTTATTTAGGAATAATGTCTCTGGTTGTTTTAAGACTTTGGTCAACTTCTAGAGTTTTGAAGAAGTTGATTTTGCCAATCTTTACCAGAGTTCTTTTTGCTTTTATGGAGTTGCAGCTTTTCAGAGGTCTTGCTCTGCCATTTCTGAAGTACTTCTTCTTTAAATATATTTTCAGTCTACATGTCTACTGTTGACCTAAATATTCTTAGCACTCGTATTGTTAAATAAAGAAATATCTGAAAAGGGAGAAATCCAAAGCAAATATATTCTACCATCCAGGCTTACTAAATTCAGGAGGAAATTTATTGTGGCTATGAAACTACCAGAAAGCCCTAATTTTTTTCTTTCATTCTGGAAAAAAATACATCACATAACATGAAAACAAAATGGGCAGCATGTTTCCTAGTCTAAATTTTACTTTAAATTGCTTTCTAGGTCTGGAACTTGCTCACAATATTTCCTACAGGTTAATTTCCACTTTCTTTAATAAAAGAATAATGTGTTCTGTATGGTGAACAAGTGTTGTAGCTGAATTCTATACATAAACTGATGTTGAACATTATGGATTACATATTTCCTTTATATTACTACCAAAGTACAGAACTTTCAGATGCCCTTTTTTTTTTTTTTAAGATTTTATTTATTTATTAGAGAGATAGAGAGAGAGCACAAGTGGGAGAAGTGGGGGAGGAGTGCTTTGGAAGGAACCTGTTGCCCTTAGTACCAGCAATTAGTGCCAGGACCCTGGGATCATGACTTGAGCCTAAGGCAGACACTTAACCAACTGAGTCACCAGGCACCTCCAGATTCTCCTTCTTATAAACAAGTCTGCATCTAAACATTATCTGCTTATACCCGGAAAAAAAAGTCTGTATGTTCCCCAGTAAAAGAAGACTGTTACAATGCCTACGAAGCAAGACGTACTGCTATATATATCTTTGCCATATTTTAATAAATCTTTTTCTTGCACAAAATTAAGGGGGGAAAAAAAGACCCACATGGTTTGCCAAGAAAGATATAAAATTTGTTTCTGAATTTAAGTGATCCTAATTGTAAGGTGGGGAGTAATATACTGAAGGTTCATTATTATCATTACACACAAAGTATTTACTTAGTGATTTCCAGGTGATAAAAGGCTACTTTACCCACTTCCTATGATTCTCATATTCATTTTTTGGTGTTTTATTTACTTCTCGATCTGCAGAGTATCAGCCACTTGCTAAGTCTGTATATATTCACTGACCCATAACATCATTTATTTATTTTATACCTACTTGTATTAGCTGTAAGCTCTAAACAAAGGAACTAGATTTTGTTCATTTTTGTCTGATTAATTTCTATCACATTGTCTATATAGGGGAATAGATATAAATATAGAAAAATATACAATAATACAATGCAGTATTATAGTATAGTAAATGTATCTTTGAGATTATAAAGTTCCATATAAAACTTAATATTTGATCATTTTTGATTTTCATAAACAGAATTTCATGGGATCCAATCCAATGTAATTGTGTCTGGTATGAGTAAAAGATTAGATATCAATTTATTGGACAGATGGGACTTG
The DNA here is from genome assembly GCF_010015895.1 of Lontra canadensis. Taxonomy (NCBI): domain Eukaryota; kingdom Metazoa; phylum Chordata; class Mammalia; order Carnivora; family Mustelidae; genus Lontra; species Lontra canadensis. Next base: position 112,764,740 of record NW_022630995.1, read on the forward strand.
ATTCCACTTCAGGATTTAATTTGTGAACAGTAAATTTTATGATCATCATTTCAAAGTATCTGTACCCCCATGTTCATTGCAGTATTATTCACAATAGTTAAGACATGGATATAACCAAGGGTATCCATCAATGAGTGAGTGGATAAAGACAGTGTCTCACACACAGACACATACATGCACACACATACACACACACACACACACACACACACATATAGGAATATTATTCAGCCATGAGAAAGAAGGAAATCATGCCTTTTGTGATAATAGGAATAGAACTTGAGGACATTATACTAAGTGAAATAAGTTCAGAGGAAAAACAAATACTTCATGATCTCTGTTATATGTGGAATCTAAGGAAGCCAAACTCATAGAAACAGAGTAGAATGCTGGTTGTTGCAGGCAGGCAGTAGAGGAACTGGGGAGGTGTTTGTCAAAGAGTATAAACTTTCAGTTATAAATTGAATAACTTTTGTCAATCTAATATAAAGCCCATTATGTATAGTTAAAATTTACTTTCTCAGAAACTTTCAAGTATACAGTATTATTAAGTGATCTCATTACATATCAAAAGTTGGGTGGTTATATGAAGTGATGGAAGTGTTAACTAACCCTATTTTGGTAATCTTTTCACAATATGTACATGTGTCAAATCACCATGTTATATGTTTTATAGAATATTATATATCTTATCTAAGTTAAGCTGAAAAATATGTTAAAAGTAATAATTACTATCTAATCTTAAATTAAATTCTATTTTCCCCCTTAAATTTACTTATGATAGATAAAATTTGTTTGTATTTGGACAGATAGCATTCAGTTATACCACATATATACCACAAAGTTAAGATGACTTTTGCTGGAAGAAATTAAAAAAACTAACTTAAATTGGGTCTAATGAATAAGGCTGTTTTAGTTTACAACTAAACAACTAGGAATATATGTGTCAGGATTAGTATAGTTAGGTGGCTTCATTTTCTTGTGATTCCCTCATATAAATTTCTTGTTTATTTATTTATTTACCATTATGTTCGGGGAATAGTGGAGGCCATCTTCTGGATTTGCTTTCTCTTATGTGTGAGCCTTTTCCAGAAATCTCGGACTCTTCATGTATCTATTTCCATGGTGAGGCTCTTTTCTAATTGGCTTAGGCCTCATTTCTAAACCAGTCTATTCTAAAGAGTTGAGATTACCCTTAGACTTTTCAGACTACTACAGGAAACTCTGGTTTATGCCATTGTATGAGAGATATGACAGCATTGGCAATTAAAATGAATGTGCATTTGGATATTTTCTATTCAGTGCAGTAAAAGAAGAAATGCAATGAAGTATAATGAAAGAAGAAAATGACAGTCATATTTTAGCTAACTACCTGCTCATGGTAAACTGTGAAATGTAGAAGTGTTCTGTGGGAGAATTATAGAGACTGCTATCTCTTATGGCTGGAGGGAATAGTGCTAAAAGTCATGCCTAAGATCTGAATGGGAAAACACTGTAATGACTAGTTAATGCTTACCTAATGCACAAAATTGGATATGACATTTTGTGAATTCAGGCCACCATATTTCAAGATAAAAAATATAATTTGAACCAATGGCCATTTTGTGGCATTATATTCCTGATAACTTAAATGCAATGGTCTGGGAGCTATTGCATAGAAATAAGATTTGCTCCTCTAATCACAACTTCCCATGACCCACTTGGGAATTTATTTTTATGTGCACAACTTTAGGCACTGTTGGAATAAAGAGACTGATTCCTAAAGTGTGGGGAGTGGTAGCTTTGAGGTAAAGAGAAGGATGCTTCTATTAGGGAATACAGTAAAAGTTTGCTAATCCTTTAAGATTATGGCTGCTGTTTCATCATTTTGGGCTTCTTTTGACAGTAGACAAACAGGCAGGAAAAGGGAGTTGAAGTCTTTAATGTCTATATTCATTTATACGATCTTGAAGGCCAACATAAAGATATTAGAACAGGGTAGATTATTATTACTTACATACAGTAATAACTGCTGAGACTTTTCTTGCCCCAATTCTTATCTTTGGGATGATGTAAGAAGACATATATATCATCTTGTATGTAACAGATTGTACCGTAGGTGAGGATCACAAAAAATAAATTCAGCACTTATAGAAAAGAAAGAGGCAGCTGTCCCTCCTCTTCTTCTAAGTGTCTCTTTGGAAATAAAATGAGGATTCTGGGGTCTTTACACTTTGGAATTAAATGTTTCCAGGGGAAGATGAGACTCATGTCTATAGCTTTATAACTCAAGTAATATCTCCATGCTTTAGAGAGGTAAGTTAGGGGGTGCAGGGTAGCAGACACTGGTGCCACATGTATATTCTGTCAGTGAGGGCTAGACCATTTCTAATTGATAGTACTTGCGTCTCCTTGCCTAAAAGTTTTTGTTTGCTTTTACGGAAGATTTGGAAGTTACTTTGCACAGATAACAGTTTGAAATATCATAGTTAATACTCCTTGAGAGTATACCTATGACATGACTAAAGGACCCTGAATAAAAAATCCAGCTCTTCTGCTCTTGCTGAGAGGCATGTTTGTACTCATTTCTCAAAGTTTTTCTATGGAATTACATTTTTTAAAAGAAGTAATTATCCTAACTGAGAGCATTGCCAGAGTGACCTCTAGGTAATTTATCCCACAAGGACCTGTGTTGATGGTTAATAGATAACACCCTTCTTTGATAGTAGGGCTGTTGAATAAGGTGTTGACATAAGCAACCTTAAAAAAAAAAAAATGATAGCTGGTGAGCAAGAGACTAATGTTAGCTCCCCAAAAGGAAAATTATTAACACTTACCCAATTTTTTTTTAAGATTTTTTTTTATTTATTTATTTTACAGAGGGAGATAACAAGTAGGCAGAGAGGCAGGCAGAGAGAGAGGAGGAAGCAGGCTCCCCTCTGAACAGAGAGCCTGACGTGGGGTTCGATCCCAGGACCCTGGGATCATGACCTGAGCGGAAGGCAGAGGCTTTAACCCACTGAGCCACCCAGGAGCCCCACCACTTGCCCAATTTTAAGATCTGAGCTACTTTTCAAACGCTGAACATATGGGTTGAAGTGGAGGTTAGATCCCTTTGGTGGAAGACCTTTATTTTATAACCACTTAGAAAAATGAACTGCCCATGGGTGCTTCTTCTAATTTGTGAGGCATCATACAACATACTTGAAATACTGCTGCTATTCATTAATTGGGTGGGTCAGATTACTTAGTTTAGAGTGGGACTTAGAGCAAGAGAATAGTCTGCAAGAAGTATAGGTCCAGCCCACATTGTCCTGCTACTTGGGCCAAATGTGCTGTCAGCATCTCATCTTAAGCATGCACTGGAAATCTTTCCATATTCTGCTCCAGAACCTAACCTAATGCTCTGGGAACTCCATTTCCACATAAGTACACTTCAAAGGCAGAGGTTAGTTAGGGACCAGGAGCATCCCTTAACAAATGGATGTTAAGAGTTGTTTTATAAATATTCTGGGCTTCTGTATTGAAAGCACATAATTTTTTTTTACCTATGTTTTATAAGTTTCTCGGGCTTTAGCAGCAAAGGAAATCCTCCATTGTTATAAAACAACCTCAACACTAGTGATACATCCCTACTTTGACTTCCTTCCTTCTCTGTCTCACCCTCTCAACTTCCTCACTTGTATTTCTTGAGATAACCAACCAAATAAAACACAAGAGATTCATGAAGAATTGTCTTCCAGCATGAATTTATTGATTTTTAAAATAGTTTGTTTTCTAATTAGTTAATTTATAATGATAATTAGTTATCATTTTCATCTTCTTACTTTCTTTAGGTTTAATTATATTTATTTTTCTAACTTATAAGATGGTTAATGAGCTCACTGATTTCTAGATTTTCTTCTTCCAAATATACACACTCAAGGCTATTGATTTCCTTCTAATCACATCTACATGACATTTTGATATGTTGAATTTCCACTATTATTTTTTTCATTTCCATTTTGACTTACAAAGCTTAATTTCTAAATATGTCACAATTTCCTAATTAATTTTTTATTGTTATTCTTGATTTCTGGCTTAATTTCACTGTGGCCATATTATACTTTTCATATAATTTCATTCCCTGGAAATTTTTTGTGGTATGACTTAGAGCCTAACTTTTAGTCTATTTGGATAAGTGCTCCATAGGCACTTGAAGATAGTATTTATTCTATTCTTATTAGTTACCTTGTTTTATATAGGTCAGTTAAATTAGGTTTGTTACTTTTGAGCAGAATTTCTATACTCTACATTTTGTCTGCTTATTCTGTCAGTCACTGAAAGGAATTTGCTAATTATACCATTCTTGTTATGAATCTGTTAATTTTTCCTTTTAGTTCTGTTGACCCATATATTGTTTGAAGCCATTTCATTCAGGTGCATACTCACTAAGTGTTGTAATTTTCTGGTGGATTAAACCCTTTAAGATCTTGAAATATTCCCCCCTTTTTTCAGTAATTTTTTGTCTTAATGCTTACTTTTAATATAGGTATTATTATAGAAAAGATTAATATATAGAAAAGCCATATTTTTAAGCAGTGTGTACATTGTATATCTTCTTGTCACTCTTACTTTAAAGCTTCTGTGTCTTAAACTGAAGAGGTACTCCTGTAAACAGCATATGATTAGCTATTTTGCTGTTGTCTTTTGTATTTTTCAAGAGTTAATCGACAAATCTTCAATATTTAATTCATTGGCACTCAAAATAATTATTATTAGAGTTGTGTTTTATCTATCATAATACTGATTGGTTTGTTTCTATTATCCCACTGAATGTATGTTAATTCACTCATTTTTGCTTTTATGGATAAGTAAATTTAAAATTCTTTTTATTTTTCTCAATTAGCTTGTTAGACATAAATCCTTTTAGTTTTACTTTATTAGATGCAGTATCATTATATGCATTGCTGACTTATTAGTACTTTGATCTATACTTACCAGTTAGATTTTTAAAGACTCTCCATACTGTTTTAGGACTTTGGAATACTAACTCATTTAGTTTCATTTTCTTTGTTATGTTATTGCTATAATTCATTTTAGTTTTAGATGTATTTTATGACCACTAGCACTTAATACTTGTTTTACACAATTGTTTAATTTTTACATATTGATACATCTCTTTTTCATAGTTCTTCATTCTTTCCAACATTTCTGTGTTTTCTGTCTGAGGCAGTTTTTTTTCTGAGAATACATTCTAGTATTACATTTATTTATTTATTTATCTATCATCTATCTATCATTTTTTTAGAATGAGACAGAAGAAGCTGGTGGAGGTGGGGAGTAGAGAAAGAGAGAGAATCTTAAGCAGGCTCCACATCAGCACAGAGATGACACAGAGCTTGATCTCATGACCCTGAGCTCATGACCAGAGTCAAAATCAAGAGTTGATGCTTAACTGAGTTACTCAGGTGCCTCTAGTATTATTTTTAATGGAGATCTACTGGTGACATATTCTCTTACCTTTTGTTTGTCTAGAAGGTCTTTATGTCACATTACTTTTGAAGTTAACTAGTATGCATTTCTAGGCTATATCGGACCAACCCTGTCAGAGATGTTTATTTTAAACTCTGGACCAAAAACTAAAAAGAATTTGGAAGTACTAGAGAGTCCCCAAAATCATTTAAAAAAATTAAATAGCTTATTATTAAAGGAAAAGCTGGATGAGGTTTGTGCTTGTATAACAATTTTATATGTATATCTCATATATAGCCTGAGACACACCCTATTCTTGGTAAGTCTTTCTGGTTCAGAAGTTAGAGGAGAGAGCTTGAAAAATGAGAATATAGTTCTTTTTTTTTTTAAAATGAAGTAAGTAATGACAAAAATTTTCTAAATATTGTGACAAATATGAACTCACAGTGTGAAAAAGGATGAATACAAATAAAATTAAACCTAAGCTCATCGCAAACCAACTACTGGAAGTCAAAGATATGAAGAAAATCTTTAGAGCTGCTTAGAAAAGTATGTCATATATATGGTGAAAGAGGATAAATTACTAAATATTTGGAAAGTGAGATATTTGCAAATCATGGTCAAAGGAGAAATCAATAATGAAACTATAAAATATTTAGAGTAGATGATAATGAAAATAAAACATAAAAATTTATGGGATGCAAATAAATCAGTGTTTCATTAAAAATTTTTAGTTTTAATGTTTATGTTAGAAAATAAATATTTAAAGTGAATAATGTAAATTTCTAGCTTCAGAAGCTATAAAAAGATAAACAAACTTAAATGAAATGAAAATTAGTGGTAGGAAAGAAATAAGCAGAATGATAAACATTGATAGAAGAACTTGAAGAAGGCACAAATAAATGAAAGGATATTCAGTGGTCATAGATTGGAAGAATTACTATTAGTGAAATGTTCATATTATTCTGAGCAATCTACAAACTCAATGTAGTTCCTTTTAAAATTCCAATGCAGTCTTTAATAGAAACAAACAAACAAAAGTAATCTATGTGGAACCATAACAACCCCAAGTAGACAAAGCAATCTTGAGAAAGAACAAAGATGTGGGTAACACACTTCCGATTTCAAACTGTATTTCAAAACTATAGTAGTTAAAAACAGTATGGTACTGGCATAAAAACAGGTAGATCAATGGAACAGAATAAAGAGCCCAGAAAAATCCACATATCTGGTCAATTAATTTATGACAAAGGAACCAAGATGTATAATGGGGAAAGGACAAGATCTTCAGTAAATGGTTTTGGCAAAATTGGACTACTATTTTATATCATATACATAACTAAACTCAAAATACACTCTAAGGCTTAAATGTAAGACCTTAAACTATAAAAATCATAAAAGAAAACACAAGGCATAAACTTGACTTTGGTCATGGCAATGATTTTTTGGATTTGACACCAAAAGCACAAGGAACAACAACAACAACAAAAATAAACAATTGGGACTACATCAAACTAAAAAGTTCTACACAGAAAAGGAAATCATGAACAAAATGAAAAACCAATCCACATAATGGGAGGAAACATTTGCAAACCATATATCTGGTAAAGGGTTACCATCCAAAATATATAAGGAACTCACACAACTCAATAGCAAAACAACAAAATTTAAAAAAAATGGGTACAGGATCTGAATAGACATTTTTCCAATGTAGTCATACAAATGACCAACTGGTACATTAAAAGGTGAATATTGCTAATCATCAAGAAAATGCAAATCAAACCCATAATGAGATATCTCTCCAGCTATCAGAGTGGCTATCATCAAAAAGACAAGAGATTTTAAGTGTTGGTAAGGCTGTGGAGAAAAGGGACACTTGTACAATGTTGCTGGGAATGTAAAATTGTGCAGCTGCTATGGATAACAATATAGAGGTTCCTCAAAAACTTAAAAATAGAACTACCATACAATCTAGCAATCCCACTTCTGAGTATATATCCAGAGGAAATGAAAACAGTATGTCAAAGTGATACCTGCCTTTCCAAGTTTAGTGCAGCATTAATTCACAATAGTCACAATATGGAAACAAGTTAAGTGTTCATTAATAGGTAAATGGGATAAAAAAAATGTAGTATATATACACGATGGAATATTATTCTGCCGAGAAAAAGAGGAAATCCTGCCATTTGCAACAAATGGATGGACCTTGAGGGCATTATATTAAGTGAAAAGTGAAATAAATCAGAGAAATATACAAATGTTGCACGATATCACTTATATGTGGAATCCCTCTCCTGCACCAAAACAAATGAAATTCATAGAAACAGAATAGAATAGGTTGCTGGGGGGAAATATGGAGAGGTTAGTAAAAAGTACAGACTTAAAAAAAATTAAAAAATAATAGAAGAAAGTGATAATTTGGAAAAACGAAAATAGAGAAGATAAGTAAACCTAATAGTCAATTCTTTAAATTGATTAATAAAATTGCTAAACACTTAGGCAGATTGATCACATAGTAGAGAAATCAAAATTACAAAATTCAGAAAGGGAGAAGAGGTTGAGCACCATTCCTTACATTTTTGGCAGTTTGGGTTATCATTTTGTTTAATGCCTATTCAGTGTGTCCATCTACTTGTCTCTTGGTTATCAATTTACACAATTTTCTAAAAGCATTTTGTGTGCTGCAGCAGGTGAGTGCAAGAACAGCTGCAGTGAGACAAATTAAGCGATCCTGGGAATCCCTGGGAAAACCTAATGATGATAACATGCTAGAAAGATTGGATTTTTATTGTTTGGATCAGGAGGAGCTGGAAGGTATTACAGTGTAAAACACAGAATAAAAAATGTAATCTATCTGAAAGACTAAGTTTGTATATTTGGAAATATATGCTTTATCAAGTAGGAATGGATGCATCCAAATAATAACACGCAACCAAAAAATAATGGCTTAAAGAAATAGGGCCTTGCATTACTCACATAGCAAGAAGTCTAGAAGGCGGCATTCAGTGCTTTTAAGCTGATTCAAATACATCATCAGGACCTCAGATTCTTTCTAAATTTCTGATCCACACATGTTTAGGATTTTGACTTTGCTGCCTCAGACTTGTAAGATGCCTGTTATACTTTCCAGCATTTTATCTATGTTTCAGGCAGCAGAATTGGGAGAAGAAAAAGGGCTCTTTATAATGCTCTGTTTTTATTTGGCATGAGTAATCATCTCTAGAAAACTTTTCCAACGATCTTGTTAATCAAAATTGGTTTATTAGCCCATCTTTGAAAAAAATCATGGGTAAATGGAAATGAGATTACATTTCTAGTGAAGGTAGGTTTTGACTAAGTTACCACAAGTATATTCTATTATCAGGGAAAAAAGGGTAAGAGTAAACAAGTTTTGGGTAAACAATGGGCCATTTCTGTTAAATAGACATAATACAAAATAATAATTTTCAAATCATTCTCTGCAGAAATTCAGAGTTCTTATTGCATAATTTTAGTGTCCAGAAGGGTTGAACATGTACAGGTCCATGTTCTACAACCCTGTTTCAACTGTAGAACCTAAAATTATTTTATCTACATTATGTACTGTGTTTCTACACATTTCATTTGGAAATAAACTGAGAAAAAGAAAACCATTTATTTATAGAAACAAATAGATTTATTGTTTTTCAGACCAGACTCTAAGTGTCGCTTGCATTTTGAGCTAAAATTTGGGCTTAGATTATGCCTCCATCTCTTGTTATGTTAGAACCTGAAGAAAGATTTTTAAAACTTTTATAACCTTCAGTTACTCCATCTATAAAAGGAACATTGTAACAGTGCTTTTATTTAATAGAGTTATTTGAGTATTAAATGAAATAGTATGTCTACAGAAGTATGACAAAGTCCTGTTGAATGGGTATTTTAAGTTGTTGGTCAATGTCTAATACTTTAGAAAGCAATTGAAAAAGAAAAACAAACTGACAATAGAGTTTCTGTGTAAGGAATGATGGAAACTCTTCCCTGAATAATTTTTGTTTACTGTTAATTCATGAATAGCTTGATTTTGACTGAGTTATCTAGAAGCAGACCTGAGACCTCTGTTTTCATTGTACACAATTCATTGAAAGAGTGAAAAAATTATGGGGGAAAGGGAATAGTACAGAGAACACGGCTGGTAAGGAAGTGGTCTCAGATGGATTTTTGCTTTAGCTGGATCTCGTGGGAAACTGGAGCATAAATTGTGCCACAGAATTGGTTCATTTGAAACAACAAAGACAGCCTTTTGTACTGCCTTATCATTCAATTACTGTGGCTTGCCCCTGGTATGTGGGGATAATATTTTATATGAAAGAACTTTCATTTGGCCAGTGGCGATTATTCAGGAAAAGGGTCAGCTACAAATTTTAGCATCCAATATACACTGTAGCCAGATTATGTGTACACAGATTAGTAAAGGAGATCTTCATGCAGTATCAACAATGTCCATGAGTTTGCATCCATGAGCTCTGCTTGTGAAATTAGATTCATTCCATTCAGGTATACTTCCCTAGAATTTAGGTTGGTCACAATTTCTGGAAAAAAAAATATAAGATGAAGTTAGTAGTGTGAATTATAGTTCTTGCTACTATACTTGGTCCCCCCTTAAATGACCCTCATTATCTCCCTTTTTTACCTTCTCTTTTAAATTTCTACTCCCACTTGGCTAGCAGTTTGCTTGTCTAAATGACTTTCTCAGCGTGTGATTCAGACCTCTTCTCTGAAAAATCTAAGGCCCTATTACCATCTCCTTATAACACTGTGTTGTCAGTACTTGCCCATTTTAATTAAAACTGGGGATGGAAAACAATAATACCGAATAACATAGAATATAACCTAAGTACCAGACCTATCACCCTCTGTCTCTATTATGTCCCCATTATGTAGCAGACGATTTCTTCATAATGATCAAAATCAGTTATAACCTGCCAAAAAAGTCACCTTTTTTTTTTTGCCTGCTAGTCAGCTGGCACATGGAATCTAAATTGTCTAGTCAGTAGTTACAGCTTTAAGTTTACTGAAATACTAATTGTGTCTTCTGGAGGAAGCATTCCTGTCTCTGGGAATAAGGACTTCTAAACACTTAGAATCTAAAACTGTGGGCATAAGAAGCCCAAATTTCCTAAATGGGTGAGTAGGAATGATGGTGAAGAGGACCATTCCTACTTTTATCCCTACAATTTTTATCCCATGTAGCTTTACTCATTAATGACAGAGTATCATACAATAGCCACTGACTTAAGTTATATATTGTTCTGAAGTGTAATGTCGTGTGCTCACTGGCTTGTTACCACCAAACCAGTACATATGTAATACTTCTGAAATACTTCCTCTGCTGCATCAGGCTGGCAGCTTAGGAATGTTGTCCAGTAATATGAGGTAGAGCCAGTGGATTTCATGGTCATATCCTGAATCCTCTGTGAAATAGGTAAGTCCCTTGGTCTGAGGCAATGGTACATGTGATCACATGGCAGTAGATCAAACATCTTTTGAAACCTCTGATAGTAGTGTCAGGTGAGGCACCATAAATAAGAAAGGAAAATCCATACCTAAAATAGATGTCATTCCTAGTTGGGATAATTTCCTTTTCTGTGGTAAAAAAGATTCAAGGAAATCAATCTGCCATGAAATAGATGATGGTCTCCTCAAGGAAGTTTCTGTAGTGAGGCTGTTGATTGTATGTGTGGTTCTGATATTTAGTAATAGCAGTAGCTGTTAGAAATGTATTCATAGCCTCCATCTCTGCATCCAAGGTTCTCAGCTTATGAGTACATTTTACCAGGGTAGATGGGGACAGAGGATGAATCACAGCTACCAACCAAAGTAATTCTGTCCACTGTGGTTTTTGTTTGTTTGTTCGTTTGTTTGTTTTATTTTGTTTTATTTTGCAGCGAATGTTCTTTGATCGGTATTCATCTGCATTACAGATTTCCTCTTACTTTCTGCCAACTGACCAATAAGCTAAGCCATTTTATTCTGTCTGTGAGTTTGTGTATATCTTTAAACAAAGCCACATCTCTTCTCAGACTAGGGTATCATAGGATGCACTGCCCTAAACTCTGCCCATGGGCTGCATTTCTTCTTACTATTGTCCTTAAGAGCCACTGCTTACTTAAGTAGAAAAGCCACAACCCATATTTATGCCTGCCAAACCCAATCATCACTTGCTCCATAAGCAGGTCATAGAAAACCCGTGTTGGGTGTTGGTGCAAGATTGAGACAGAGGTCTGGGATCCTTGTTTGGGCAGCTTACACATGCCCCCTGTAGTTGTATGTGTGCATTGCAAATGTTCTACTTCAATTTTATGGTAGTTTGCTGCTGAGACCACCTGATCTTATGCCTTGTTGGTTCCAGCAGTACATGAATCCTGATGGATAATTTTGTTTATATGCCTGTTTAGTGTGCCGTAGTCAGGTGCTCACTCTCAACTTGGGCTCAGTAGCATTCAAGTAGCATTCAAGAAATTTTATTTTAAAAAATAAACTTTACTTTAGAAAAGTTTTACATTTACAGAAAAATTGAGAAGATAACTCAGGAAGTTCTCATAAACCATTTATCCAGATTCCTTATTATTAAAATCTTATGTTAATATAGTAGTTTTGTTATAATTGATGAAACAGTATTGATATATTATTATTAACTAAAATATATAATATATTCAGATTTCCTCATTTTTTACCTAGTATTTTTTTTCTGTTCCAAGATTCAATATTACATTTAATTGTCAAGTTTCCTAAAACTTGTATCAGCCACGGTGGTTTCTTAGATTTTCCTTGTTTTTGATGGTCTTGACAGTTTTGAGGATTGCTGGTCAGATATCTTATGAAATGTCTCTCAATAGGGAATTTTCTATTTTTCTCATGATTAGATAGAACATATATTTTAGGGAAGAACACCACAGAGAGAGAGTGCTGTTTTCATTACATCACATCAAAGAAATATGTTATTAATATGATTTATTGCTTTTGATGTTAACCGTGATAACTTGGCTAAGGTAGTATTTATTGGGTTGCTCTACTATAAACCCACTCTTTATCCCTCCTTCATACTTTATTCTTTGGAAGGAAAACATTATGCACATTCCTTGTGTAAAGAGTAGAGAGAGATACTTCATCTCCTAGAAGGCAGAATATTTACATAAACTATTTGATTTTTTTTGTATAGGAGATTTTCCTCTTCTCCCTCATTTATTTATTCAATCATGTATTTATATAAGTATGGATATATATACATATATATATTCTTTGAATTGTAATAATTTTATTGCAAATTCATCATGGCATGTTTGGCCTTCAGTAGGTCTTTCTATTGCTCCTGTATCCCTTTACATACTACCATCCTCACCATTCCTACCCCAACGTCTGCACCCCCAGGATTTACTTTATTCAAGAACAATGAGATACTCCAGTATATTGTGTATTTAATTCTTGTTCCAGCCCAAGGATCAACCATTTCTCCAAGGAGCCCTAGGTTCTTTTGTTGGAAAACTGTTAAAAAACAAGATTTGTACACTAGATATGCCAATTGCTACTAATATGTTGTTGTTTCTATATCCTCTTGGTTGACTGAATAAGCACATATATGTGCGTATCCCAATCAGAGTATAAACACATGTCTGTAGGTATTTCTATATGTATCTCTGTCCATATTAAGCTAAACAGGAGTTTCTTCTGATGTCTCTGATTCTAATGGATTACAACATAAATCATTCCAGCTTTCTCCCCTCAGGAGTGTTTTTTTGAAAGGTTTATAGTCCTTTCTGTCAGACAGCATAAATCCTCTCTCCAGTACCACAGGGGTCTGTGCTCTGACTTGCAACATTCACATTAAATCTTTCCAGATGTTTTACCTGCATTGTGATGTGTTTTTCTCCAGAGAACACATCACACCCTAGTATCATGTGACCCTCCATGTCCTGTTGTCCTTGTGTCAAATGCTGCATATTCCCAGCCTGGACTTGCTATAGAATGCCTTTGTCACCCCCCCCATGCTTTGGGACCCAATTAAAACTATTATATTAGAATCATCTGATAAATGGTTTGGAACAGTATTTCAAAGTATGGAATGTGCTAGTTCCAAAATCTGAAGGTAATTATCAGATGTCTGGCTTCTTTTATGAGGTAGGTGGTACAATGTATAAGATCTTGTTGTTTGCATTGGATGGCTTGCATTGGATAGCATGTCCTAATAAGTGCCAGAATACTAGATCCCCTAAAATTTCCCTTTTTTGACAGGCCTCTCTTTTTAGGGTTTATTTCCCATTCTTTAATGCCCATGTGAGCTTAACAAGTAATCTAGAACCTTTGCTAATTTTTGCCATTTGGGTCCACTTAAAATGAGATCAACATTGTGGGCTAATGTGATATTCTGTGCAATGTTCTGAAAGAACAAAGCAGGAGAATTAGTGCACTCCTAGTTCATAACAATAGATGTAATCTTGCCTGTCTTTTGTGAAGATGACCTGTTTCTGTTCCTCCTTTAATCCAGTTATGTGAGCAGGGAAGGGGGAGTATTTGGCAAATCAGTTGTTGCCTGTGCTCTGAGGTTAGGTGGAGGAGTTGCTACTGGCTGGGTACTACATTTGGGTGGGCCTGTTGTCTAGGCTGTGCATTTGAGCAGGGCTACTGTGTGGTTTCCCTAATCAGGCTAGGCCATTGGCTGTCCTTCTTGGTCAGGTGGGACCCACTAGCTAGGCTCCTTTGCAGGGTGGTGCCACTTATGATTTCACTATTAGGCAGAGCTATGACTTGGGCTCTAAGACTGCTGCTCCTGGTTAGGTAGAGTCTCAGGGTAGTCTCTCTAACCAGATGGTACTCTGTGTTCAGGTGGAGGTACAGGCCCTGCTTTACGGTTGGACAAGGCCTCAGGCTGTGCTTTGTGATGAGGTGGAGATTCAGACTATGCTCCAGTTTGGGGCAGGGGTGCAGGAGGGGCTTCATGATCAAGTAGGCCTCTGATTTTGTTCTACTTTTAGTAAAGTTGCTGGCTGAGAATTTTGGTTGGGAGGAACCTCCTGCTGTATCCTGTAGTTGGGTGGTGCTAGAGACTGTGATCTGAGGTCAGGTGGTTTTAGTTGGGCTTCCTTTTCAGGTGGGACTGGAAGCTATGCTCCATGATTAAATGGAGTCGCTGTCTGGGTTCCCTGCCATAGGCTGGGTTCAGCAATCAGGCAAAGCTGTAGGTTGGACTTCACAGCTGGACAATATAAAAATCTGTTACTGAGGTTGTTCAGGGCCACTGTTCAGGCTCCCTCATTATTTGGGGACCACAATATAGCTGGCTTGGCTCTTGCCAAAATCAGCTGTAGAATGGACTTTGCAGCTACCTGGATTTTCTGGTCAGGCTTCTTCCTAGTTAGGCAGAGATTCAAATTTGCCTCTTGCCTGGGTAGGGCCTTAGAATTGGTTTCATTGTCAGTATGGGTCATTGGGTGGGAACCTAAATCAGGCAGAAATACCGATGGAACTCCCCGACTAGACAGGATTACTGGATTGGCTCCCCAATGGGCAGAATTGCTGGGATGTCTGTCCAGGTGCCACTATAAGTGCTGCTGGAGAAGGGACAGTGTAACTGCCCAGGTTCTTTGGTCAATCCTCCTGGGTATACGGGACTGGAAGCTATACTCAGCAGTTGGGCAGGGCTTCAAATTTGCTTCTATGCCTGAATGAGAGGTAAAACAGTCTCCAGATCCATCCACTTGTTGAATGGTACCTGGAATCAAATAGAACTGCCAACCATACTCCCTGGCTTGACTCTGGCACCAGCTCTGCTTTGCAGATGAGCAGAGATGCTTGCTTGCTGGGATCTCTGCTCAAGGAGTACTCCAAGGAGGAATGCAGTCTTAGATCTGAGCACTGGTTGCTGTAAGCCCCATCCCCCTTCTCTTCTCTTCCCAATTCCCAGTGGTCAAGCCCTACAGAGTCATTCCTGTGGGGTGAGACTTCAATTTACCTCCAGGGAAGCATTCTGCAGTGTTAGGGGAAACTGGATGTCACTTAAGCTTTCTGTTTTTCACTGGAGAAACCATACACTCAGGGAGGCCTGCTTGTGGTATTGTGTCTGTCTGGGCTAGGGAAAAGTGATCAGAGTCTAGTCACTCCTCTCACCCTTCTAATTTGGTCCTTCTTGGTCTCTGTGGTCCAGGGAGGTGCTTTAACCTCACCCCTGGGTTTTGAGATTTTCCCAGTGGTATCTTGTTTATGGATAATTACTAGTTGGTCTTCTTATGAGGGGGATTGAAGTCAAGAAAAACTCATGTCATTATCCTCATGATATCACCCAGAAACACATTATTTCATGATAGTAAATTATTTTGCCATTGTGAAGGAGACTTTTTATTATTCATTTTATATGTCAGGAATATCCTAAATATGGAAATGAAAACTGTAGTTACCATCCATTAGAGGATCAGAGCTTAATTTGCTTATAGCATCTGGATCAGCAAGCTTAGATTATTATCCTGTATTAGATGACTATGGACCAAGTAATGTGTTGGTTAGTTAGAATATTCATTCTGACCCTACCAACATTTCTACTGAGAGATTTTTTGTCTAATTTAATATATAAAAATATACTAAATGTGAGTGAAATCTGGGAATTTACCTATGTGACCCCATTCAATCTGCCATATAAGAGCATTGAGATCATATAAAATTAATTTAGTATGCATATGTCTTTGAAACTTATTTCTATTTATTCTTATTGTAGTGTAAGTTAATCATGAAATTGGCTACCTTTCTAGATTTGCTTTCATTTTAAGATCTATGCCATACACATGTTAATATGTCTAAATGATCTTTTTCCCAATTTTGCTGATTTTTGATTCATGTGCAAAGCTGTGAATCAGATTGAATCGCCTAAACGAATTCTCACACTCCCCCAAACTTCCTGTGTGTTTGCACCCTGTCTGTTTGAACGTTTATATTTAGAATTCTCAAACATGCCCAGGGAGTAAGAAATACACAACAGAAACATCTGTTCCTCTTGGCAAACTATTTCATGCTTTTTTACTTTGCAGGGTCAAGAAAAATACCCAGGGATTGTTTTCATATTGGAGGGGTTTAACATTTTTTTTTTTTGTAATCTTAACTTTAATGCAATGATTTAAACATACACACACACATGTGCACGCTCAGAGGGAAAGAAAGTGTACACAATGGTTACATTGATAGAAACAACTCATCCCCTTTCCTCTATATGTGATTTTTGCGTTATGGTTTCATCAGCTTATTGAGAGAAAATAAACCACCCTTCACTTACCCAGCCAGCCTTTCTGCTGCCCCATCCCTACTTTCACTCATTCTACCATTAGATTTTATAAGCATGAAAGAAATGTTTTAAAAATAAAAGCAAATTTTCTTGGATGTCAGCTTATCTTGTTGCTCCTCAGTTAGCTAAGGTCAAAACTGTAAAGCTTATTTATACCTTTTGGCAAGTCTGGAGGCTGAATTCACTTTTTAGAAATATATTGTAAAGGTCACAGCTAAATGTGGTCTGGTTCCTGCTAGTTCTTCCTGGGCAAGGCCTCAAGCACACATTTCCCATTCTCAGTAGCTTTTGAGGGGTTGCCTTAGGAAAAGAAGGAATGATAATTTTAACACCCGTCCTCCCTTATCTAATTCCCTCTTCAAAAATTTAAAATTCATCTAAGCCTCTGGGGCCAATTAATTCTTTTGAAGGCTAAGGATAGCCCCAAGACAAGATAAAGCCTTTCATATTAGTATTATTTTACAGTGAATACCTCTAATTGTCTTTTGTTTGATAGAAATAAAATTGTTGCCAACAGTGTTGGGAAATCATAAAGGTCTTGTTAATGGGAAGTGGCTTTAAAAGACAGCAAACACTACTATTAAGATAATTATGGTTTGAATGCTTACTTCAAATTGCTAGATCTAAAACTACCAAGTATAAGAACAATTCAATATTTATCTAAGGTGTATAGTGTTAAGCAACTATACGAGGCTATACCAATACCAACTTTTATCATCAGAGTGAAATAAATCTGTCATTAAAATAATTTGTTCAAGAGGAACATTTGTAGAGTATGCCTTACTCTTAGTAAAATTGAGATAATCTATGTAAAGCATCTAATATAATACTTGCCACATTGTAAGCATTCAGTAAATAGTAATGATCTTTGTTGGTTTAAAGGCTATAATTCTTAGCCTATAGCTCTTGTATGAGGATTGTGATTTTTTTTCTATGATTAAACTTCATTTTAATTTTTGAGCCTCCATTCTACCAGGCACCAAGTACTAACCTTAACAATCTGTTGTTCATTCATAGGGTTGTTTCTCTTATGGACTTAATTAAGACCAACACCTAGGCTTGAGAGGCAAGATATACCTAAAAAGGTCATGGTCATGCATTTATGATGGTTTGTACTATGAAGTCCTCATTCACTTCTGCTTATGGGCAGTAGGTCCACAAACACTTTTGGTTCGTTTTGACATATTACTTCATCTTGACTTAATAGCCTTCCAGGTTTATTACATTGAGGTGCCATTTTGTCTGCTCTTGGCTACAGAAGCAAACATTTTGTGGCTGCCTGATCCATGATAGGTACAAACAGGAATTTTATCAAGTTATCTCAGAACTAGTTGCATAGAGAACCCATGCAGATATTTCTTATTCTTTCACATCAGGCTAGAAAGGGGAAGACTTTGATTCTTGATTTTTTTCTGAGCCCTAACTACAAAAGGTGATTTAGGCTCTCATCTGCTCTTAAGTTCCCTAAACTAAAATCTATCAGCAGTTCCCATCCTCACCACAGGATTTATACATGGGAGACAAGGTTCCTTCTAGGGAATCATCAGCATTTAAACTTTTGTTTCATTTCTTACTCTTTAACTTTTCTGAAGTTACCCCCTAAAATTATTCTGACCTGTTTAGTTTCCTAAATTACTTATAACATAAATTTTAATCTCTAAATAATTTAAGATTTAGGATTTTGAAATTAAAAATCTTAGTTTGTGAAATAAAAGGATATTTCTTGTCTTTTGCTGTGAAGAAATAAATAAACAAAGCCTCCAGCTGAATGGGAAAAGGTAAAGTCCAGATCAACACCTTGGAATATTGCCCTGCTACATTTGTATCATTCTTAATGATGACTACTTTTTATCATGTGCTTATCATTTAATAGCCAATGAACCAGTATTTAAAATATATTCTCAAATTCAAACAAATTGAAAGATAGGCATTTTTATCTTTAATTTTGCTGATAAATAAATGTCAAGGAGGTTAAAGATAAAAATAAAAATCTGATAACTGACTTTCCAAGTTCCAATGCTACCTTAACCCTTATGCTTTAGATGCTCAAATAAACTGAGAAAACTACATGGAGTTTTGAATAGGTTAGAAGTCTTCCTGTGAACTAGGAATGTATGTATCATGGAAATGTTAAGAGTTTTAAGTAGTAGGTATATAAGAAAATACTTTGTTCTCATTTTAATACATCAAGACCAAAGTCAGTTATAGATAGTTAAAAAAAATGGAAATTTTCTTATAGTTTTCTTCCTGAGGGTTATATATAACTTCTTTTTAAAATTACTCAGTGTGAGGGACTTCTGCAAAATGGCGGGTTTGGAAGATTCTGAAATCATCTCCTCCCACAGACATACCAAATTTACAGCTACAAATTGATTGTTTTCTTCTAAAAAATACCTGAAAATTAGATGAAATACTTCTCCACAACAAAGGATAAAAAGACCATACTGAGATAGGTAGGAGAGGTAGAAACACAGTCTCATAAAAAACAAAACAAAAAACAAAAAAATCAAACAAACAAACAAACAAAAACCCACATTCTCCATGTAAACACAAAATAAGAAGGGAGTTTACTACTCTAGCACTTCTCCTGTAGAAGTAAGAGAGTGTTGCCCTATGTCAGGCATCTCAAACCCTAAAACCTATACCAGAGAGATAAGTCCTGAAAATGCCCAGCTTAGAAATTCAATGGGGCTGATGTCCAAGGAAAGAAAAATTCTATAAGAAACTGGGATTCCTCTTTAAAGGGCTCCCATGTAGTCTCATTCACCCCAAGACCCAGCATAAAAACAGCAATTGGAAAAGTGCCTAGACTAAATGTCAAGGGGATTCACTTACTAATCTAAATGATTCATTTATTAATCTTCTGGAGGGGCAGAAGCCAGTTAAAAATCCCTAGAATTGGAGGTGCTGGCAGATGCCATTTTTGCCCTCTTACCCCACTAGACAGGTATGTGATCTCCCATATATCACCCTCATGTCATCTTGCTAAAGCAGTAAGGAGAAAGCAGGAGTGGCTCTAATCCTCTGTCATACTAAAGCTGAATACCACAAGTTTTGCAACTCCCCCATTCCCTGGCTGGGAAAGGTAAGCATGAACAACTGTGACATTCTCTTGCTTCTCGCTAAAGTCAATGACTGCGGGTGTTTGAGAAACCCTTGTGCTCCTTGGCTGGGTCTGGCAAGCATGAGTGGTCATGGCATTCTCATACTCCCAGCCTAAGGCTGGGTCATGTAAACAGATAAAACACTTATACTGCATTTCTGATCCTGTGGGAGTGAGCAGTCAAGACATTTTCCTGCTGCCTTTTTGAAACCAGAAAGTGTCCCTTGCCCCTACATTCTCCAGCTAACTTAGCCAAAGTCAATGGGCACATGAAGTCCAACTTCGGGACACTGCGCAGAAAGCAGACTGAAACATAACCCTAGTCATCCTATGGAAAAGGCCTATTTTCTATCAAGGAGCTTCAGCCTAAGGAAAAGACATCAGGTTTCCCACACATATACAGGCTAGAGAGGTGCTCCTGGATAATGCAAGCATGAAGACATCAATCTTGCATATCCCCTTGGCTTTGCTGATGCTTGATGAAACTCCAGAAATGAACTTATGCTATTGTCTGTATTTTGCAACTATTGCCCAGGGACTGGAGGCAGCAGGGTTTTTAATTGTGGTGCAACAGGACAGTATGTATCTCTGTACTTTAAAAGCTGCTTCCTGAAGGTCTAGCTTCTAATCACCCTGAAATTGGATATTAAATGTTATCCCATTTCTTGGAACACAGACAGGTCTTGGCACAACCTCAGCAACAGAGACATATTAAGAATAAATTAGAGAGTTTAGATAATCACAAAGGATCAAGAGACAAGATCTAGTGCAAGTCTGAACATGAAGTTTTATCACTCATGCAAGTCCATTCCTTCAAGCCAGAGAGGTAGCCATTCACCTAATACACAGAAAAACACAAGGAGTAAAAAAAAAAAAAAAAAAAAAGAAGAAGAAAAGAAATTAAAAAAACAGAAATATATTCTGAATGAAAGAATAAGACAAAATCCTTAGAAAAAGATAATAATAATACAGAGATAAGTAATCTAGCTGATAAAGTATTAAAGATAATAGCTGTAAAGATAGCCGGTGATCTCAGAAGATGGACAAACACAGTGAGAACTTCAACAAAGAGCTAGAAAAATAAAGCACTAAACAACAGTCTGAGAGCTGAAGAGTACAGTAACTGAACTGAAAAATACATGAAAGGGTTTCCACAACAGACTGGGTGAAGTAGAAGAATGGTTCAGTGAGTTGGAAGACAAAGCAAAGGAACTCATTCAGAACTGGAAAAAAAAAAAAAAAAAGAAAAGAAAAAAAGAATTGTAAGTAAGGATAACTGAAGGTACCTATGGGCAACATTAAGCAGAATAACATTCACCTTATAGGGGTCCCAGAAGGAGAACAGAGAGAGAAAGAAGAAAAATTATTTAAAGAAACAATGGCTGAAGTTTTTCCTAACCAAGGGAAAGAAACAGACATCCAGATCCAGGAAAACCAGAAAGTCC
This sequence comes from Lontra canadensis, assembly GCF_010015895.1. Taxonomy (NCBI): domain Eukaryota; kingdom Metazoa; phylum Chordata; class Mammalia; order Carnivora; family Mustelidae; genus Lontra; species Lontra canadensis. The sequence continues at coordinate 112,786,005 of NW_022630995.1, forward strand.
CAAATAAGATGAACCCAAGAGACCCACACAAAGACATGTAATTAAAAGTTAAAAGAAAAGTTAAAAGTCAAAGTTAAAAAAATAAGAGGGAAACTTAAAAGCAGCAAGACAAAACCTTGTTATATGCAAGGGAAACTGTAAGGCTATCAGCAGATTTTTCAGCAGAAACTTTGCAAGCCTGAGGAGAAAGGCATGACATATTCAAACTGCTGAAAAGCAAAAAAATCTTCCAACTAAGAATACCCAACTATTATTTAGAACTGAAAGAGAAATAAAGTTTTTCACATAAGCAAAAGCTTAAAGAGTTCACCTCTATTAAACTAACCACACAAGGAATATTAAAGGGACTTCTTCAAACTGAAAAAAAGGCACTTACTAATTATAAGAAAACATATGAAAGTAAACATCTCATTGGAAAAGGTAAATATATAGTAAAGTTATTGGATTAATCACTTATGAATCTTCTATGAAGCTTAAAAGACAAAAGCAGTAAAAAAAAAGGCAAACGAAGTAAAATTAACAAAAAACTACAATAGTTAATTAAGGGATACATAACATAAAAATATGTAAAATGTGACGTCAAAAACATAACATGATGGGGAGCCAAAATGTAGAGTTTGGTATGTGTTCATATTTAAGTATACCAACTCACCAATTTAAAATAGACTGTTATGTACTCGGGATGGTATATGTGAACTTCATGAAAACCTCAAAGCAAAAAAATTACACCAAATATACAAAAGAACATGAGAAAGGAATCTAAATGTAATATTAATAAAGAAAAATCATCAAACCACAACAATAGAAGGAGAAGAAGAAAAGAACAGATGGGAACACAAAAACTGTTAGAGAATAATCAACAAAAATGGTAATAAAAATATACATATCAATAATTAATTTAAATGTAAATGGACTGAATTCCTGAGACTTAAAATGGCTGAATGGATAAAAAAACAAGACACATATTACTGTGTATAAGAGACTTACTTCAGAAGAAAGGATGCAAACAGATTGAAAATGAAGAAATAGGAACAGATTGTCCATGCAAATGGAAACAAAAAGAAAGGTAGTATAGCTATACTTGTATGAGACAAAATAGGCTTTGAATCAAGGACTGTAATAAAAGACAAAGAGGAGTACTACATAATGTTAAAGGAGTCAACCCAGCAAGAAGATACGACATTTACAACTATATATACACCCAATGTAGGAATACTAGAATATATGAAGCAAATATTAACAGACATTAGGGGAGAAATTGACAGCAATACAATAATAGTAGAGGACTTTAACACCCCATTTACACCAATTGGTAGATCATCCAGAGAGAAAATCAATAAGGAGCGATTGACCTTAACCAACATATTGGACCAGATAGACTTCATAGTTATATATAGAACATTCTATCCAGAAGCAGCAGAATACACATTCTTCTCAAATACGCATGCAACATATTCCAGGATAGATCACATGTTAGGCCACAAAACAAATCCCAATAAATTCAAGAAGATTGAAATCTTATTGAGCCTCTCTGCAGTGAGAAACTAGAAATAAATTACAGAAAGAAAACTGGGAAAACTACATATACATGGAGAGTAGGAACATGTTACTGAACAAAATACTGGGTCATCAAAGAAATTAAAGCAGAAATTAAAAAAAAATACCTAGAGAGAGATGAAAACAGAAATACAACGTACAAAATTATGTGATGCAACAAAAGCTTAGTTCTTATTTCTTAGAAGGAAGTTTATAGCAATACAGGACCACCTCAAGAAACAAGAAAAATCTCAAATTAACATTTTAACTTTACAACTAAAGAACTGGAAAAGGAAGAACAAAGCCCAAAGTTACCAGAAGGAAAGGAATAATAAAAATCAAAACAGAAATAAATGAAATAGAGTCCAAAAAGACAATAGAAAAGATCAGTGAGACTAAGAACTATTTTTTTAAAAAGATAATTGAGCTTGAGAAAACTTTGGCTAATGTCACCAAGAAAGAGGTCTCAAGTACATAAAATCAGAAATGAAACAGAAGTTGCAACTGATACTAAGAATCATGAGACTATTATGAACAATTATATGCCAACAAATTGGACAACCTAGGAAAAATAGATAAATTCCTAGAAATACACAACCTCCCAAGACTGAATCATGAAGAAACAAAATTTTAATAGACCAATTGCTAGCTAGAAGATTGATTTTCAATTAAAAACTTCCTTGCAAACAAAAGCCCAGGACCAGATTGGTGAATTCTACTAAAATACAAAGAAGATTTAGGGCCCATCCTTCTGACACTCTTCTAAAAAAACTGAAAGGAAGGAACACTTAAAAACTAATTTCAAGAGGCCAGCAATACCTTGATGCCAAAATCAGGCAAACACAAGAGCAGCAACAAAAATTATAGGCCAATATCCCTAATGAACATGAATACAAAAATCCTCAACAAAATATTATCAAACTAAATTGAGCAATACATTAAAAGGATCATACACTATGATCAAGTGGGATTTATTCCAGAGATGCAAGGATGGCTCAACATCTGCAAGTCAATAGGTTTAATACACCATATTAAAAAAATGAAAGGTAAAAATCATATGATTATCTCACAAAATATAGAAAAAACATTTGACAAAGTTTAACATCCATTTATGATAAAAACTTTCAACAAACTACGTGTATAGGGAATGTGCCTCAACATAATGAAGGTTATACATGACCAACCCGCAGCTAATAGCCAACTCAATGGTAAAAAGATAAAAGCTTTTCCTCTAAGATCAGGAAGAAGATAAGGATGCCCACTCTCCCTAATTTTATTCAACCAAGTCCTAAAAGTACTAGCCAGAGCCATTAGGAAAGAAAAGTAAGTAAAAAAACATACAAATTAGAAAGGAAGCAGTAAAATTGTCATTATTGACAAATGACATCATACTATATAGAAAAGTCTCCTAAAAATTTGTTAGAACTAATGAATTCAGTGAAATTTCGGGATACAAACTTAACATACAGAAATCTGTTGCATTTCTGTACACTAATAATGAGCTATTACAAAGAGAAATCAAGAAAAAAAAATTCATTTATAATCTCATCAAAAAGAATAAAATTTCCAAGAATAAACTTAACCAAGGAGATGAAAGACCAGCACATTGAAAATTATGATTTTTTTCATATATGTATATGAAATATATCTCATATTTATTTAATATATATTTCATATATATTAAATATAATAAAATATGAAAGTACAAAACATCAAAAAGTTACTGAAGAAGATAGAAGTAAATGAAAAGACATTTTGTGCTCATGGATTGGAAGAATTAATATTGTTAAAATGTCCATGCTACCCATAAAATAAATAACTCAGGTAAAAAAAAAAAAATGGGCAGAAGATATAAATAGATATTTTTTCAAAGAAGACCAACAAATGGCTAACAGACACATGAAAAATGCCCAACATCACTTATCATCAGGGAAATACAAATCAAAATTACAATGAGATATCACTTCACACCTGCTAGAATGGCTAAAATCAACAACATAAATAACAGGTGTTGACAAGGATGTGAAGAAAAAGGAACCATCTTACACTCTTGGTGGGAATGCAAACTGGTGTAGCCACTCTGGAAAACCGAATGGAGGTTAGTCAAAAAGTTAAAAATATAACCACTCTATGACCCAGTAATTGCACTACTAGGTCTTTACCCAAAGAATATAAAAAATACTAATTAAAAGGAATTCATGCACCCTAATTTTTATAGCAGCATATCTATAATAGTCAAATTATAGAAATAGCCCAAGTGTCTATTGACTGATGAATGGATAAAGATGTGGTATGTATGATGAAATATTACTCAGCCATAAAAAATGAAAGAAATGTTGCTACTTGCAATGACATGGATGGTTCTAGAGAGTATTATGCTAAGCAAAGTAAATCAGTCAGAGAAAGACAATACCATTCACTCATATGTGGAATTTAAGAAGCAAAAAAGCAAAAGGGGAAAAAAGAGAGAGAGGCAAACCAAAAAAGAGACTCTTAACTATAGAGAACAAACAATGATTACCATGAGAGATGGGTGGGAGGAGGGGTCAAACAGGTGATGGGTATCAAGGTGTATAAACAGGTGATTGGTATCAATGGTGTGCTTGCTGTGATGAGTACCAGGTGATCTATGAAGTGTTGATCATACATTGTATGCATAAAACTAATACCACACTCATTGTTAACTAACTGTAATTTAAATGAAAACTTTAAAAAAGTTGCCCTCTTTAGTAAGTGATTGTTTATAATTTACTTAGAAATTATATTATTGAATGAAATGTTCAACATTAAAAAAAAAAAAGGCTAATCCTACCCAAAACAATGTAAAGATTCAAAGCAATCCCTATAAAAATTCTAATGGTGATTTTAAAAGAACTAGAACAATTTATTCTAAAATTTATATAGAACCAGAGAAGACCCTGAGTAGTCAAAACAGTTATGAGAAGGAACAAAGTAGAGATATCACATGGCCTAATTTCAAATAATATTACAAAGGCATAATATTACAAAATACAAAATATTACAAAGACATAATCTTTAAACCAGTGTTTAATTAGCATTATTGGAAAAAACAAAAAACAAAAACAATAAACAAAACAAAACACCCAAAAACAAAAAAACAGACATATAGATCAATGGAACAGAACAGAGCACCCAGAAATAAATCCATGCATGTATGGTGAATTAATTTAAAACAAAAGGCAAAAGTATGCCATGAGGAAAGGGCAATCTCTTCAATAAATGTTGGGAAAACTGGACAGCTACATGTAAAAGAATGAAACCATACCACCTCTTTTACCTTACACAAAAATTTATGCAAATGGATTAAAGATTTGAAAATAAGACCTGAAACCATAGGCCATAAACTCCTTGTCATTGGTCTTAACAATGTTTTTTATTTTTATTTTTTATCTGACTCCAAAGGCAAAGGAAACAAAATAAAAAATAAGCAAATGGGATACATCAAACTAAAAAGCTTCTGAAAAGTGAAGAAAACTACCAAGAAAATGATAAAGCAACCAAAGGTATGAGAGAAGTTAGTTTCAAATAATATATCTGATAAGGTGCTACTATACAAAATACATAAAGAACTCCTGTAAGTCAATAACAACAACAACAAAAACTTAAAAAGAACCAAAACAAAACCAAACAATCCAGTTAAAAAATGAGCAGAGGATCTGAAGAGATATTTTTTTCCAAAGAATACATATAGATGGCCAACAGGCACATGAAAAGATGTTCAATATCACTAATCTTCAGGGAAATACAAATCAAAACCAAGAAATATCAGCTTACAACTACCAGAATGGGTATTTTCAGAAAAACAAGAAATAAGTGTTGTCAAGGATGTGGAGAAAGGGAACTCTTGTGCACTGTGGTGGGAATATAAGTTGGTTTAGTCATCATGGAAAACAGTATGGAGGTTCCTCAAATAATTTGAAATAGAACTACCATATGATCTAGCAATTTCATTACCGGGCATCTTTCCAATGGAAATGAGAATAATAATTCAAAAAGATATGTGTATTGCTATGCTAATTGCAGCATTGTTTACAATAGCCAGGATAGGGAAGCAACTTAAATGTCCATAGATGGATGAATGCATGGTGATGTGGGGTCTGTGTGTGTATGTGCACATGAATACACATGCATAGACACATGATAGAATACTACTCAGACATGAAAAAGAATAAAATTTTGGTATTTGTGACATTATGGATGAAAGTTGAGGGTATTATGCTAAGTGAAATCAGTCAGAGATAGAAATACAAATTTAATCTGTTTTCATTTATATGTAGAATCTAAAAAACAAAGCAAACAAAAAAATAGACTTATTGATACAAAGAACAGATTAATAGCTGCCCAAAATGAAAGATAGGGAATAGGGGCAAAATAGGTAAAGACAATCAAGAAGTACAAACTTCCAGTTATAAAATAAGTCATGAGGATGTAATGTACATCATTGGGAATATAGTCAATATTTTATTAATTTTGTATAGAAACAGATAGTAACTAGATTTATTGTGATCACTTTGTGGTGCACACAAGTGTTGAATCACTGTGTTGTACACCTGAAACTTGTATAATATTGTATGTCAGTTATTCCTCAATGGGAAAAAATGAAAAAAAAAAAAAGCCAGTGTTTGATTAGATGTCAGATAAGATGTCAGATGCTTAGGGTCAAATGGTAACTTCCACAATTTGAGGAAATTCCTAGCCAGGAATTTTCCTGGCTGTGCATTTTTTTTTTTTAAAGATTTTATTTATTTATTTGAGAGAAAGGAGAGAGAGCGAACATGAGGGGAGAGAGGTTAGCGGGAGAAGCAGACTCCCCGCCGAGCAGGGAGCCAGACATGGGACTCGATCCTGACACTCCAGGACCATGACCTGAGCCGAAGGCATTCACTCAACCAACTGAGCCACCCAGGCACCCCCTGGCTGTGCATTTTACATTCTAACCAACAGTGAATGTTTGATTAGATGTATTTGATAAGTTCAACTGTTAATAGAATTTTTAGTTATATCTCAATAAATCTGTGACAAATTCAAATATTTTAATTGAAATTAGAAGGCTGCCCATGATCTTCTTCAGCTTCGTTTGTCACTTTTCTTACTTTGACCCATCCCTCCCTAACATACAGATACTGGGTTTCATCAATTTCCTTTATCTTACAAACTTATTACTCCTGAGTCCAAGAACCTGCTGTTTTCTCTCCCCAGAATATTTTTTCTCCTTTTTCTTGCCTTCCTTTAAAAAAATTAGCCATGTCCTATTTTCACCTTTCTATTCCAACCTAATTATCATGTTTCCCCTTACTTATCCTTTCCTCTAGGGAGTCTTTTAATTTTCAAATGCCTATGTATTACTACTTATTTCACATGGTTTAAAATTCATTCCACTCTACAGCATTCACTTAAAAATGATTTTTATAACAGTTTTATTAATAAAGATATAATTCCCATTCTTTCATTTAAATCATAGAATTCATTGATTTTTAGTCTATTCACAGTCGTGCAAACATCACCACAATCAATTTACCATAAATCATTATAAAAAGAACCCCCAACACTGGCTATCAACTTCCAATTCTTACTGGCTCTTAGCCAACTGCTAATTCACTTTCTGTGATTTGCCTATTTGAGGAATTTTGTATACTTTAAATTACATAAAATGTAGTCTTCTGTGACTGGCTTCTTTTATAATAATGTATGCTTTCAAGGTTCAGTTGCATTATAGCATGTTACAGCACTTCATTTTTTTAATGCCTGAATAATATTCTATAATATTAATGTACTATGTTTCATATATCCATTCATAAGTTGATAAACATTTAGGTTGTTTCCTATTTTTCCTACTATGAATAATGCTGGTTTTTTGGGGGGAGTCAATTATTTTATTTTATTTTAATTTTTTAATTTTTATTAACATATAATGCATTATTAGCCTCAGGGGTACAGGTCTATGAATTGCCAGGTTACACTTCACAGCACTCAACATAGCACATACCTTCCCCAATGTCCATAATCCAATCACCCTCTCCCTATTCCCCTCCCCCAGCAAAGCTCAGTTTGTTTTGTGAGATTAAGAGTCTCTTATGGTTTCTCTCCCTCCCGAGCCCATCTTGTTTCATTTATTCCTTTCCTACCCACCAAACCCTCCACATTGCCTCTCAACTTCCTTATATCAGGGAGGTACTATGATAATTGTCTTTCTCTGATTGACTTATTTTGCTACGCATAATACCCTCTAGTTCCATCCACTTCATCGCAAATGGCAAGGTTTCACTTCTTTTGATGGTTGCATAGTATTTCATTCTGTATATATACTACATCTTCTTTATCCATTCATCTGTTGAGGGACATGTATGTTCTTTCCATAGTTTGGCTATTGTGGGCATTGCTGCTGTAAACATTCGGGTGCATATACTCCTTCGGATCACTGCATTTGTATCCTTAGGGTAAATACCCAGTAGTGCCTTTGCTGGGTCGTAGGGTAACTCTATTTTCAACTTTTGGAGGAACCTCCATGTTGTTTTTCAGAGTGGTTGCACCAGCTTGCATTCCCACCAACAGGGTAGGAGTGTTCCCCTTTCTCCGCCTCCTCGCCAGCATCTGTCATTCCCTGACTTGTTAATTTCAGCCATTCTGACTGATGTGAGGTGATATCTCATTGTGGTTTTGAGTTGTATTTCCCTGATGCCCAGTGATGTGGAGCACTTTTTCATGTGTCTGTTGGCCATCTGGATGTCTTCTTTGTCTGTTGGCCATCTGGATGTCTGTTCATGTCCTCTGCCCATTTCTTCATTGGATTCTTTGTTCTTTGGGTGTTAAGTTTACTAAGCTCTTTATAGATTTTGGATACTAGCCCTTTATCTGATATGTCATTTGCAAATATCTTCTCCGATTCTGTCAGTTGTCTTTTGGTTTTGTTAACTGTTTCTTTTGCTGTGCAAAAGCTTTTGATCTTGATGAAGTCCAAATAGTTCATTTTGCCCTTGCTTCCCTTGCCTTTGGCAAAGTTCCTAGATAGAAGTTGCTGTGGCTGAGGTGGAAGAGGTGTTCTCCTCAAGGATTTGGATGGATTCCTGTCTCACATTGAGGTCCTTCAGTCACTTTGAGTCTATTTTTGTGTGTTGTGTAAGGAAATGGTCCAGTTTCATCCTTCTGCATGTGGCTGTCCAATTTTCCCAATACAATTTGTTGAAGAGACTGTCTTTTTTCCATTAGACATTTTTTCCTGCTTTGTCAAAGATTAGTTGATGATAGAGTTGAGGGTCTATTTCTGGGCTCTCTGTTCTGATCCACTGATCTATGTGTCTGTTTTTGTGCCAGTACCATACTGTCCTGATGATGACAGCTTTGTAATAGAGCTTGAAGTCTGGAATTGTGATGCCACCAACTTTGGCTTTCTTTTTCAACATTCCTCTGGCTATCTGAAGTCTTTTCTGGTTCCATATAAATTTTAGGATTATTCCATTTCTTTAAAAAAGGATGGTATTTTGATAGGGATTGCATTAAACATGTAGATTGCTTTAAGTAGCATAGACATTTTCACAATATTTGTTCTTCCAATCCATGAGCATGGAACATTTTTCCATTTCTTTGTATCTTCCTCAATTTCTTTCATGAGTACTTTATAGTTTTCTGAGTACAGATTCTTATCCTCTTTGGTTAGGTTAGGTCCTTTCTCTTTTCTTTTTGATAAGTCTGGCCAGGGTTTTTTCAATCTTATTAATTCTTTCAAAGAACCAGCTCCTAGTTTTGTTAATTTGTTCTATTGTGGTTTTGTTTTTTGTTTTTTGTTTTTTTTTTTTTTTTGGTTTCTGTTTCATTGATTTCTGTTCTGATCTTTATGATTTCTCTTTGCCTACTGGGTTTAGGCTTTCTTTCTTGTTCTTGCTCCAGCTCCCTTAGGTGTAGGGTTAGGTTGTGTATTTGAGACCTTCCTTGTTTCTTGAGAAAGGCTTGTACCACTATATATTTTCCTCTCAGGACTGCCTTTGCTGTGTCCCACAGATTTTGAACTGTTGTGTTTTCATTATCATTTGTTTCCATGGATTTTTTCAATTCTTCTTTAATGTCCTGGTTGACCCATTCATTCTTTAGAAGGATGCTGTTTAGTTTCCATGTATTTGGATTCTTTCCAAATTTCCTCTTGTGATTGAGTTCTAGCTTCAGAGCATGGTGGTCTGAAAATATGCAGGGAATGATCCCAATCTTTTGATACTGGCTGAAACCTGATTTGTGACCCAGGATGTGATCTATTCTGGAGAATGTTGCATGTGCACAAGAGAAGAATGTGTATTCTGTTGCTTTGGAATGGAATGTTCTGTATATATCTGTGATGTCCATCTGGTCCAGTGTGTCATTTAAGGCCTTTATTTCCTTGTTGATCTTTTGCTTCGACAATCTGTCCATTTCAGTGAGGGAGCTGTTAAATCCCCTACTATTATTGTATTATTGTTGATGTGTTTCTTTGATTTTTGTTATTAATTGGTTTATATAGTTGGTTGATTCCATGTTAGGGGCATAGATATTTGAAATTGTTAGAGCTTCTTGTTGGACAGACCCTTTGAGTGTGATATAGTGTCCTTCCACATCTCTTATTATCATCTTTGGTTTAAATCTAATATATCTGATATAAGAATTGCCACCCCAGCTTTCTTTTGATGTCCATTAGCATGCTAAATTGTTTTCTGTCCCCTCGCTTTAAATCTGGAACTGTCTTTGGGTCTGAAATGTGTTTCTTGTAACAGCATATCAATGGGTTTTGGTTTCTTATCCATTCTGATACCCTGTGTCTTTTGATTGGGACATTTAGCCCATTTACATTCAGGGTAACTATTGTGAGATATGAATTTAGTGCCATTGTATTGTCTGTAAGGTGACTGTTACTCTATATTGTCTGTGTTCCTTTCTGGTCTACTACTTTTAGGCTCTCTCTTTGCTTAGACATCACCTTTCAATATTTCCTGTAGAACTGGTTTAGTGTTTACAAATTTTTTAGTTTTTGTTTGTCCCGGAAACTCTTTATCTCTACTTCTATTTTCAATGATAGCCTAGCTGGGTATAGTATTCTTGGCTGCATGTTTTTCTCATTTAGTGCTCTGAATATATCATGCCAGCTCTTTCTGGCCTGCCAGGTCTCTGTGGATAAGTCTTTTGCCAATCTAATATTTTACCATTGTATGTTACAGATTTCTTTCCCCAGGCTACTTTCAGGATTTTCTCTTTGTCACTAAGACTTGTAAATTTTACTATTAGGTGATGGGGTGTGGACCTATTCTTGTTGATTTTGAGGGGGGTTCTCTGCACCTCCTGGATTTTGATGCTTGTTCCCTTTGCCATATAAGGGAAATTCTCTTCCAATAATTCTCTCCAATATACCTTCTGCTCCCGTCTCTCTTTCTTCTTCTTCTGGAATCCCAATTATTCTAATGTTGTTTCGTCTTATGGTGTCACTTATCTCTCGAATTCTCCCCTCGTGGTCCAGTAGCTGTTTGTCGTCTTTTGCTCAGCTTTTTTATTCTCTGTCATTTGGTCTTCTATATCACTAATTCACTCTTCTGCCTCATTTATCCTAGCACTAAGAGCCTTCATTTTTTATTGCACCTCATTATAGCTTTCTTGATTTCAGCTTGGTTAGATTTTAGTTCTTTTATTTTTCCAGAAAGGGCTTTTATTTCTCCAGACAGCGTTTCTCTAATATCTTCCATGCCTGTTTCAAGCCCAGCTAACACCTTGAGAATCATCATTCTGAGCTCTAGATCTGACTATTACCAATGTCTGTATTGATTAGGTCCCTAGCCTTTGGCACTGCCTTGTCATTTTATCCAGATTTGAATATATGAAGGAGAGAATGAAATACTAAATGGGTGGCAAAGACCCCAGAAAAATGTGAGTTAACCAAATCAGGAAAGAACCCAAATTGTGGGGGAAGAAAGTTGGTAAAAAGAAGTTAAAAAAAATTTTTTTAAAAGAAAAGAAAAAAGAACATACGGATATTAGACTCATGAATAGAACAGAGCCATCCACTTAATTCTGGGAGTACTTTGGTCTCTTAGAAGAAACTGCCTCCCAAAATTTTCAAGAAAGAAAAACTTATAATTATAACTATAACTATAACTATATATATATATATATACACAAAAAATAAGGGTAAACATGATGAAGGGATAGCATATGACTGTAAAGATGAAAATTTTAAAAACATTCTAAAAAAGGAATTGGTAAGATAAGTTGGTTGGGAAGAGGAAGAAAAAGAAAGTGGAGAGAATTTGTTCAGGCTGGATACTAGAACAAAGCCCTGTGTTAGATTTAGGGTATATTTTGATCTATTAGAAGTTGTATCCCAAATTTTTTAGAAGAAAAAGCCCTTTGAATATCCAAAAATCAAGTTAGATACAATGAAGGATAAAATATGACTATAATAATGATGGTTCAAAAAGATTTTTTTATGAAAGGTATTGTTAAGATAAACTAGTTAAAAACATTAAAAGAGGAACAAGTAAAAGTTTAAAAAATTAGAATAAGCAAAAAAGAAAAAAAGAAAATTAAAAAAAATTAATTAACTTTGCAAGACTAAAAATCATGGAGAGAAAACCATGGATTCCAGGTTTTGCTTTCTCCTCCTCCTAATTCCACTGTTCTCCTTGATAAGTGAGCTTGGTCTTGCTGGGATTTCTTGCTGATCTTCTTGGGGAGGGGCCTGTTGTAGTGATTCTCAAGTGTCTTTGTTCGAGGTGGAATTGCACCGCCCTCGCCAGGGGCCAGGCTAAGTAATCTGCTGGGGTTTGCTCTTGGGAGATTTTGTTCCCTGAAAGCTTTCCGTAGACTTCCAAAAGACTGGAAGGAAAATGGCCACCTCACAATCTCTGGCCTGGAGGAGCGGAAAGCTCAGGGCCCCATTCCTCAGTGCACCCTTGGAGAAAAGCATCCAATCACTCCCATTTCCCTGGCCTCCAGCTACGCACCAAGTTCACCCAGCCTGTGACTGAGCATCTCTGTCTCTGGCACATAGACTTGTTTGGAGTCTCCAAACCCAGCAGATCACCGCCGCTCTTTCAGGGAGGTCTCCCTGGATCTGCCACTTGTGAGGTCCCTGCTCAAAGAGCAGAGGCCTGACTGTGCCACAGATCACAGTTTATGGTAACCCCAAGCTGGGAGCTCACTCCTTGGCTCTGTCTCTGTAGCAGATTTCCCTGCTCTAATTACTGTGAGCTCTGTGATACTCAGAGACCCCCGAACCTTCAGTGACTGTGGGACCTGAGACCACGCTGTCCCCGGGAGGGCTCCAGCCCCAGTAAGCCTCCAGAGTGATGTCCCTCAGTGGACCAGACTTTTAAAAATTCAGATTTTGCGCTTCATGCTCCGCCACTTGCCAGGAGCCAGCCCTTCCCCCTGCAGTCTATCTTCCCATCACTTTGGATTCACTTCTCCACAATCCTACCTTTCAGAAAGTGGTCAATTTTCTGTTTCTAGAATTGCTGCTCCTCTCTTTGATCTCCTGTTGGATTTGTAGGTGTTTGGGATGGTTTGATAAACTATCTAGCTGATCTTCTGCTACCTGATATCATCTCAGCCTGCTACTCCTCCACCATCTTGACTCCTCCCAATAACGCTGTTTTGAACATTCATATATAAGAGGGTTTTTTTGAACATATATTTTCATTTCTTTCTCTTGGACATATACCTAGAAGTGGAGTTGTTAAATTCTGTGTTAAGTCAATATTAAACACTTTGAGGATTTGCCAAACAGTTTTTCAAACTGGCTGCCTCATTTTACAGTCCCACCAGCAGTGTGTGAGGATTCCAGTTATTCCATATCCTCATTAACACTTGTTATTTATCTTTTTAGTTATCCAAGCGGATATGGAGAGATATCTCATTGTAGTCTTGACTTGCTTTGCCCTGATAGTTAATTATGCTGAGCATATTTTTGTGTGATTGTTGGCTGTTGGTACACTTTTGTTGGAGATGTATATATTCAAATCATTTGCCCACATTTTAATTGGATTTTCTATCTTTTAATTTTTGAGTTATAAGTGTTCTTTTACATATTCCGTATATTTGACCCTTATCACATGTGTGATTTGCATGGATTTAACTATATTATGTTTATTCATTCATCAGATGATAGACATTTGGGTTATTTAGATCTTTTGGCCATTGTGAATAATGCTGCTATGAACATTCACATAGAAGTTTTTGTGTGGAGTATATTTTATCTTGGGTACCTGAGAGTAGAATTACTGGGTCAAATGGTAACTTTCAAAATTTGAGGAACCTCCTGGCTATTCTCCTGACTGTGGCATTTTACATTCTCACCAACAGTGAACAAGGGTTCTTATTTTTCCACATCCTTGCAATTGTTTGTTTTTTTGATCATAGCTACCCATTAAAATATATGTGTGTGTGTATGTGTGTGTATATAAAAATTATAATTTTATTATATATATATATGTATATATATATATATATAAAATTTATTATTTTGAGAGAGAGAGAGAGAGATTGAAAGAATGGGTGGGAAGGGCAGAAGGAGAGGGAGAAACAATCCCAAGCAGACTCTGTGCTGAGCATGAAGCCTAGCCTGGGGCTTGATCTCAAGACCCTGAGATCAAGACCTGAGCCAAAACTAAGAGTTGGCCACTTAACAGACTGTGCCACCCAAGCACCCCTATAGCTATCCTCTTGAGTATAAAGTGATATTTTATTTTAAGTTTGATTAGCATTTCTCTTATGGCAAGTTCAACAAAAGATGTTGAACATCTTTTCATGTAATAATATATATATATATATTTTTTTTTTCCTCTAAAAAAGAGATATCTATATATATCTATATATCTCTTCTTTAGAGAAAGAAGATATTCTATCCAGATAGCATTCATTTTTCTAATAGTCTTCCTATCCCAAACAAATGAATCCCTTCCTTATTGGTATCATTTTAGACTTACCATCTCAGACCAAAAGTGTACACTCAATTTTGATTCATAAATTCAACAAAATTGTAATCAAATTACTTTACGTTTTTGTATTAGAAGTTGATAATTCTAAAATTCATGTGAAAATATAAAGGACCCCAAATAACCAAACCAATTTTGAAAAAGAACAATAAATTTGGTGGACTAAAATTACCCAATTTCAACACATCATAATGCCACAGTTATTAAGAAACTATGATATTGGCTAAAATATATACAAATATTATACAAATATATAAATGGAATAGAATATAGTGCATAGAAATGGATCTACACACACGTACAATTGATTTTTAACAAAAGTGCACATATTATTTAGTGAGGAAAGGAGAGATTTTTCAATAAATAGTGTGAGAGCCATTGGGTATCCACTCCTTCTCCAAATCTTTAAGCTTTGCAACAAATACAAACATTTTCTCAAAATGTTTGTATTTGTTAAATATAAAATTTACCCCAAAGATATAGTAGTGAAAAGAAGGGGCACATGCACCCCAACATTCATAGCAGCAATGTCCACAATAGCCAAACTGTGGAAGGAGCCAAGATGCCCTTCAACAGATGAATGGATAAAGATGTGGCCCATATGTACAATGGAATATTACTCAACCATCAGAAAGGATAAATATTCACCATTTGCATAAACATGGATGGAACTGGAAGGGATCACGCTAAGTGAAATTATTCAAGCAGAGAAAGACGTTTATCACATAGTTTCACTTATATGTGGAACATAAGGAATAGCATAGGACATTAGGAGAAGTAAGGGAAAAATGAAGGGGGGAGAATCAAAGAGGGGAATGAGCCAGGAAAGACTATGGATTCTGGGAAACAAACTGAGGGTTTCAGAGGAGATGGGGCTGGGGTGATGGGTTAGTTCAGTGATGGGTATTAAGGAGGGCACAATTTGCAATGAGCACTGGGTGTTATATGCAAACAGTGAATCATGGAACACTACATCAAAAACTAATAAAGTACTGTATGGTGACTAACATAACATAATGAAAAAAATGTAAAAAATAAATATAAAATTTAAAACTATAACACATGTAAAAGGAAACATAGGAGAAAATCTATGTGATTTTGGGTTAGGGAAAATTTTCTTATTCATGATATCAAAAACTTTATGAAAAGAAATATGTTAAATTTGACTTCATCAAAATTATAAAAGATCCTAGTAAATAATGAGAAGATAAGCTATAAATGGAGACAAAGTAGTTACAAGTAGTTTAATAGAGAAAATATTTGTATTCTATATGAATATTTAAGGAACTTTTAAAACAACAACAACAAAAAAAAACCACAAGGCAACTAAATTCTTAAAATTGTAAAATAATTTGAATAGAGTATAGGTACTCTACCTACATCATTTGTCATTAGGGAAATGCAAATTCAAATCACACTGATATATCACTACAAACCTATTAGAATGGCTAAATTTTAAAAGACCAATTTTACCAAATATTGGTGAAAACATAGAGCATTTAGAAATCTCATAAACTGCTCATGGAAATGTAAAATGATATAACCACTTTGGAAAACAGATGGCAGATAACTTTTTTTTTTTTTTAAAGATTTTATTTATTTATTTGACAGACAGAGATCACAAGCAGGCAGAGAGGCAGGCAGAGAGAGAGAGAGGAGAAAGCAGGCTTTCTGCCGAGCAGAGAGCCCGATGCGGAACTTGATGCCAGGACCCCGAGATCATGACCTGAGCTGAAGGCAGAGGCTTAACCTGCTGAGCCACCCAGGCGTCCCGGCAGATAACTTTTAAAAAGTTAAAAAAGCAGTTAACTTTTTTCTAAAGTTAAACATTCCTACCACATTAATCAGTCATTCTACTTTTAAATATTTACTTAAGATACAAAAAAACACATGTTCATACAAAGCTATGTATATGCATGTTCACTACAACTTTATTTGTAATGGCTCAAAACTGGAAAAAGCCTACATGTCCATCAATAAGTGAATATATACACAAATTGTGATATATTTATGCAATTGATTTCTATTTATTAATAAAGACAAACTATTCAGACACAAAGTGGATGCATAACCTCAAAATAATTATGTTTAGTAGTAGAAGGTAGGTCAGAAAATCATATATCTATATGATTCCATTTCTATAAACTTTATTAAATGCAAAGTAAATTTTAGAGAAGAAGGCTGACATAATATTTGCTTAAAAGTGGGTAGGTATTTAGTGTTTCCCTTCCCTCCAAAATTTTAGATCTATAACCACATGCATTTGAATAACTTTGGATACAATTAAGACTTATGAATTTATTTAGCCCATATAATCAAACTCTAAAAGTCTAAGTCATCTGGCAAAATGTTTCTTTTTTAAAATAATTTCTTTCAATTCACTACTTCTTGGATGGTGTTATCCAAGAGCATTTAAGAGCTTTTACAACTCTGACACCTCTCCTAAAGTTTTTGGCAAATTCTTCTGAGCAATAGATAAATGGAAGGACAATAAAGGAGACCATATTGAAGCACTAAAATTATGGGGCAGGAGTTTGAGCTCTTTGAAGATTTAAAACAGGTGGGGTAAATAATGAAAATACAGTCATAAATAAATTCCCCAGTCAAAAGCAGTCCAAAAAATATGCATGAAAGCCTGTGTGATTTCTAATACTCTCAACATCTGCTGATACTACTGGTTGAAATAGACAAGCATTGTTATTTCCATAATGATGACTACTGAATGTGGGCATGACCATAAGGCAAGGTATTGGATCAATGAACAGGTACACACAGGAGATATATTTTAAAGATTACTTCTCTGTAACATACAACCAATTTAATAGGCTTTAAACTGCAAAGGACTTGTTCAGTGTCCAGTAATACTAAGCACATAAAACATCAAAAACAACATGCAGTTGTCAAAAGCAGCCATTTAAAGTAACAAAGAGTGAATGAGTGGGAGATGTATTAGCTTTTTGTGAACATATTAATGCTTATATATTTGTCGTATTTTTTCACCGAACTTAATGCTGTCCTATTTAGACCTTAGACTTTTTGTATTTTGTGCCATGAATGTTAGAAGTACATCTCAGTATTGATTCCTGAGAGAAACAGGAAAATAAAAAGAACAAAAATTGAGTAACTCACAAAGAGAACATGAACATGAAAAGGTTCCTACAATAGGAAAAAAAAAACATAGAAAAGCAAAAACATACCAAAAATGAAGTAATAAACAATAAACATCAAAGAATTTTTAGAGTTTACATTGATTCTTTCAGTCATTAAAGTTCAATGATTCTTCTAGCTGAGAATTTTATGCAAAGGAAATAAAGAAAAGTATCTTTACTGCATTAAAAGTGTTATCAGGAAATTACATAAGCAATTTTTAAAACCAGAAAAGCTATTTTCACCTAACCATTTAAGCATTATCTGTTCTCGCCACAAATTCACATTGTACTTTTTACGAAGCTGATTATGTACTGGGCACTCTCTGTTGTGTCTTCTTCTTTCCCTGTTCCTTTAACCCTTTCCCTCCATGATTTAATAGGGCATTTCTTTCATAATCAGACTGGTTGCCTTGCTCTTTGTTTTCTCTCCAGAGTCTCTGTCTTCTCCTGCTTTGCACTGAATTTCTATTTCATTTACCTGTATAAAATATTTTAAAATATATTTTATCATTTGATTCCTCCCTCCACCAACTTTACATGCTAGTCTTGACTTTTCTGAACCCTGATCATTATAAAACCATAGGCTATGGATAGAGTAATCCTTGTTTTCCCCAGTAGTAACTTTTTAAACAACTGAATCAAATTATCATTTGGTGTGGATACAAGAGAGTATATAGTATATAGAGAATAGAAGTATATTCTTGGGCAACAAGGTGGTAGAGATACCCAGAGCTTCCAAATTCATCATTTAAAAAATAACTTAGGAGACACCTGGGTAGCACAGTTGGTTAAGCATCCAACTCTTGATCTCAAGCCCTGTGTTGGGCTCTGTGCTGGGAGTAGAGCCTATTTAGAAAAAAAAAAAAAAATCTTACAACCTATTTTTTGCACATATCCTTGGAAATGATCCTCTTCTGGAGGAGGGCAAAAACTGGCATTTAAAACTTGAGATATAACAAAAACAAGTCCCTATGATTTAGAAATGTTTATGGAAAATAGTGAAGATAAAAATACTTCACAGGAGAAATTTCTTAATAGTGCACTAAGCTACTCAAATATATTTAAGATGTTGGTAATATGAAATATCATAAAATGCCTTTTTCAAATAAAACATAATGAGGTCTCTGCCTTTAGAAGTTTGTCCACTTTAAATAATATTCGCTTATAAAAATTAAAAGAATTTTCAAATCTTCTTCCTTATATATTTATATGTAATAACTATAAATGAAGCCTGGTATACTTGTGTTGTATTGGCTACATGAATTCCATGAATTGTGTTGCCTTTGATGATGCAATTTTCTGAGGGATAAAAAAACAAATTCTAAGCAAAATTCAACCTTTGCTTGATTTACTTGATATTTACAATCTTGAAAATTACATTTTTTAAATCCATCAAAAATGTGTCAGAGTTAGCATTAGGCTTAGGTAATTATAAACTAATTTCCAACTAGATGAATATCTTCTAGGATGTTAAGGTGTTATTCAGACCAGGACAAAAATTCTTTGTGGTTAGGGACTATCCTACACGTTGCTTAAGCTCTAGCATTTCTGTCCTCTGGCAACAAAATTACAGTAACTTCCTTCATGATCATGAAATTTAAAAAAAAAAAAAAAACCCTGTAAATTTATGAAATGTCCCTTGTGAATGTGTGCCCAAAAAGAACCACAGTTCTTGGGCAATACTCATCATCCCTACCAAACCCTCCTTAGGCCCTGCTGGTAACTTTAAAAGTCACAAAGATTATAAGACAAGAGTATTAAGAAGTTGTATAGATTAAAAATTCTTCATTGGATTAGTCAAGAAAAATAATTGTAGATATGGTAAAATATGATAAAAGGCACAAATGTGAAAATGATGTGATCAAAACCAGACAGATTAAATCCTAAACATATTAAATAAAAATAAGGTTTAAGAATAGTGAGGACCTGATTATCTATGGCCTTAAATTAATATTAGACAAAGAATTTCTGGTCACAAATGGAAGTTTAAGTAAATGTGTTTGTTTAATCTTACTGATAAACCTACAATAAAACAGCAATAAATAATTATGTGTGTGTGTCTTTGTGTATACACACATGCATACATATCCCTGGACCAAAGAGAGAACAATGAACAACTGGTAAGGGATTTCAATACAGTTTTAAAAAGATATCAAATTATTGTAAGTGCTATTACTGAAATAACAAAGGCAAGGAAACTACAATTTAGGTATGTACAGAATGTGTAACCAAAAATAGGAATTAAGTTCATAAATATTATGTTTCCCTCAGTGAAATACACTGAAAATAATACAAAAAAAATCTAGACCCCCTCAAATATAAGTATAAAATTCCCTAAATAAATTCCTCTGTATAAATCCTGGTTTAAAAAAAATAAATCAAAATGGACATTAGAAATTGTTTTGAATCAAATGAAAATACAATATATCAATACTTGTAAAATCCTGATAAAGTGGTATTTAGAATGACATCTTAAAACTAGAAACCATTACATATCTGAAAAAAAGATATCTTTTAGGAGAATAAAAGACAAGTCATATATGATAATACTTTTCTCAAAATTTTTACCTGATAGAAACTTTTTTTTGATAGAAATTTTTATCTAGAATATATAAAGAGCTCTCAAGACTCAATAAGAAAATAACTTAATTCTGGGAATATATTTTAACAGAAATTTCACAAAAGATTGTATATGAATAGCATACAGCATATAAAAATATATTTAACATCATTAGTTATTGGGGAAATGCAAATTAAAAACAGTTTGAAATAAATACATTAAATAAATAAAATATATTAGGTAAATAAAATTAGAAGACTGACCACAGCAAGTATGGACAAGAATATGAGTTGGAATTTCACTGAGCATAACAAAATTAAATGTTATGGAAATAGAAGATAAATGTTAAGAAAACCACATTATTGGTGCAGGAACTGATACCTAATACTAAGGATATGAAAAATTAAGAACAAATTGAGAGGGAAAATTATCAAATAAATAATGCTGGAAAAAATTAGAATTTAGGAACATGTGTCTCTAGCCTTGATTCTCTAGCAAGGATAAATGGAGATTACTAGCAAGTAACAATATTATAAAATTTCACAACATCAAAATACAAGGAGAATAAAAGTCATATTCAAAGTATCATGATTTAGAATGGCATTGTTAACAATATTATAATATAGAAAACATTAACACAGAGCCTTCCAAATCCTATATTAAAGTGTTTCTCTATGTATATATGTTCTATACTAATTTCTGTACTCATTTTTTATTGCCTTACTCCCTTCTGTTTGCTTCTGAGTTCTATGCTGGTTATCCCTTACTATTCCATTTACATATCAATTCCCTCCAGCACCCTCCTACTTAGCTTTGCTTTCCTTATAATATTTATCACCTTTTCACATTAGGTTACTTCTTGGGGTTTGTATTTTGTTTATCACTGCCCCTTTACTCTCAGTTCAAAATGTAAGATTATTAAGGGTAGAGGCTTTAGCTTTCTATTGTGTCCTTAGTGTTAGCATAGTGTAGACTTTTAGTAACTATTTGCTGAAGAAATCATCTTGTCATCTTTCATGTTGATGTAATGTGAATATGACTTACTCCTTTGCTATGTGCAATGAGGAGCTAGTTAGAAGGAAATAGTCTATAAGTTTTGATTTATGAAATTAAAAGACAGTAACTGTAGAATTATTTCAAGATATCCATGTTGTCTATTATATTTGGTAAGAATTTTTTACTGTTCCATGTAATTAGAGGGAAAAATTTTATCTGTCACTTATGTAAGGAAATTATGTGGGATATCACAGAAGCAAACCAATATTCATCTAACCTACTAACACACTCAACTAAAGGAATTTTTGTTCTTGCTTTTGAGGATATATAGGCTTATAGAATTTCTCATACTCTGTAACTCAAACTGGGTACAAAAAAGCCCAAGTTTTAGGGAGAATCAGTGATAGCACATATGTAAGATAAGAACAGAGCCTTTCCAATAAATAATTTGATTTCTAAATTATTCAGGTGTCTGTATCACCACTCAAGCCTTTAGGTAGATATCAAAGATACAAACAATAAGCAACAACTGATTTCTGTTTGGTGACATACAGCAAATTCTTAGATGAGTTTCACATAGATCTCATTTATTTTCAACCTAATTGTTTTTAATTTTTGAAGAATAAGTCATTTGGAAATATTATAGCATTAAAACAAGTTAGAAATGTTTTAAACCTAGAATCCAAGATATTAGAAAATTTTTTCATATAATTATACTAAAAATACTGTTGGTGGTTTTCTTTGTTGTAAATTAAAACAGGTGTAAAGAGAAATAAATATACATTATTGTTATTTAGGAATAGTAAGAATAAATTCAGTTATACAAATGGATGAGTATCATTTGGTTTAATTTTTCCCTCCTTTTGATGTATATGTCATGATAGGCAAAGAAAATTATCCCATAAGTTTTATTGCTCCCTAGTGCTAAAACTGTTTCTTGATCTAATATTCTTGTTACCTTGTTTACAAATGCATAGTAAGTTCCTTCAAACATTTTAAAAATGTTAACATGCAAATAGTTTTCTCCTGAAGCAGGAACAAATGTGTCTGGTCTTGGTGAAATTTCTACACTTTTGCAAATGTTAGAACTCTGAAGAAAATTTCTATTGCACTGTTAGAGAAACAAAAGTAACTATTTCTCCCCATTTTGGCTATTACAACAGCAGTTTTGTTCTCTTTTTTTTTAACTTAAAATGATCACTACAAATTTCTGATAGAAGAAAATTGCTTGGTTATTTTATATAATTATCTATTATATAATTACATAAGCAAAAAATTACATTAAGTTATGCCTTATTACTTAGAAACATTAGACATACTCTAAGTCTGATGCTGATAGGAAACAACTTGAAAAAGTTGATGAAAACAGATTGATTGATTTGTCAAATAATGGTGAAATATATCTGAGTGAAAGGTAAGGAGAATGGAATTTTTTTTCTCTCCTTTTGAGGGAAGTTTGAGGTACGAAAAGAGTGTTCAAAAAGAGTGTTCAAAAAGTGCTCTTTGTTCCACTCTGGAGTTCAGTTCTCAGGAGATACTTACCAAGAACATTTAAATGTACTCACTTTCTATGTTTGCTTTAAAAACTACATCATGGATTATGGATGCTGTTATATAAATTTCTCAATGTGGCCATTTATACCTTCTGAGGTCTTCCCAATAACGGCCTAGGTAAGTTAGGAAATGGTACATAATACAGAGGGTTGGGTTTTCTTGGAGAGACAGAAAAAACTTACAGATATTTGTCCATCCCAAAAGACATTATAAAATTGAATGAAAGCAGAATATACTTTTCTATCTGGAACAGTCCAGTAAATTGGGAAATTAGATTCAATTTTGTGGTTTGACTTGCATCTCAGAACAATGTTGCCTACTACTTTTGTGTTGTAATAATTTCTGCTAATTGGAGGTATAGAAGAACCTGCTAATATGTTTGACATGTTATTTGTATACCCAAATTAATTGTTAAATCTATTGATGAATCTGGGTTTTTAGTATATGTTATGGGAAAAAAGGTTATCTCATCTTGTTCTTATAGAAGATTCAATGACTTCCAACAACTGTGCAATGCAAAATTCTTAACAATTGCTGTCTGGGGAATTTTGATTAATTCCATATAGGAACTTCTCAATATAACAGAATACTCAAAAGACAAATTAAGATTCTAAATTCAGAATTGTTATCACAATTAAAATATATAATTTAATTGTACTGGTTCATTTCTCCAAGTGGAAGGTACAAAATAATGTTCCAATGATGAAAGTTATACTATTTCATGCACTCAAAGAATTAAAAAAAAATAGGCAATAATATCTTCCAATGTATATTCCACAGACTTAACAACAGAAGAATATCATAAAAACACTATATGGTCAAATAAATTTGGACAATGCTTTTAAATAAATTTCAAAAGTTGGTT
This sequence comes from Lontra canadensis, assembly GCF_010015895.1. NCBI lineage: Eukaryota > Metazoa > Chordata > Mammalia > Carnivora > Mustelidae > Lontra > Lontra canadensis. The sequence continues at coordinate 112,809,630 of NW_022630995.1, forward strand.
TTGCAATATGATTTCTCAATATATATTAATATATATTTGAGTTATATATTTGAATTAATATATATTTGAGTTTATATTTGATTTTAATATATATTTGAGTTTATTTATTTGAATAATATATATTTGAGTTTACAAGAGAATATTATAAATAGTAAGCAGAACTTTCAAGATACATCTGATCAAAATTTAGTTTTTAGATGTAAATCTATACTGCTAATGTATTAAATTAAAAAAATCTTTCATCTTCTTTTGAAACTTCTACCTGTATCACTCGTTAGGCAAAGTGTTCCCTATACCATTATGCTATCTAGTTGATGATAGAATATGGCTATGTTTCCATACCAGAGATTTAGCATGACATATCAGTCATATCTGAGACTTTGGGCTAGACTTTACTGACTGTGAATAGTAGCTTGAGAGTGTCATTTTATGACTCTCTCCATTTACTCATAAGTGAGCCACTCTACAAGTGATACCTTAAAATTAAAAAATTCAAGCCTCTCTCTAATTATATGAAAAACATATTTTAATTTTTAAAAAAATTTTTGAGATTTTATTTACTTATTTGACAGATAGAGAGATCACAAGTAGGTAGAGAGGCAGGCAGAGAGAGAGGGAGAAGCAGGTTCCCCGCTGAGCAGAGAGCCCGATGAGGGGCTCAATCCCAGGACCCTGAGATCATGACCTGAGCCAAAGGCAGAGATTTAACCCACTGAACCACCCAGGCACCCCCATATTTTTATTTTTAATTCATATCTATAAACTATTGAAAATATTCCAATGATCTTGATAATTTTAGATGAATGTGTTCTGTATTCCATATATTGCATCATTTACTGAAAATCTTAAATAGAAAAAAGATTGTCTCTAAAGAACTTTACCCTATGATATCTACTGTACTTGAACTAAATAACTTATCTATTTTTGGAACATGTTCAGGTAGTCTTATTAGACGACTATCAGGAGATAAATCTATACTGTTTCTTTATGAATTTGTACATATATGTAATAAGAGTTTATAATCTTATAATAGGCAGGTATATATGCCTATGAATCTCAAAATTTAGCCTTGTCTAATAAAAAGAAAAAATTTCTTATGACAAAGTCCATTCCTCAAAAAGTTATGTTAGTATAGTTTCTCCAGTTTTGATTTCCGAGGTCCTGTCAAATTTCTTTGTGGTAAAATGGAGCTAATAGGAATTGAACATGATTTTCCACTTTATAAACTATACTATAGGACAGCTCCAGTTTCTGGTTCAACATATAAAAAATTAGAAGTCATCTCTCCTAGTCTCATAACAAGAAAAAACAGAACAAACTGAAAGTCAACAACTCTTCCTACATCCATAAGGAAATTGAAGATACAGGGCAGAGCACAACTCTGAATACTGAAGAGAAAGACAAACATGGAGAATCACAGCTCAGTGAGGGCAGAAGCTACTAGTGGAGCCTAGTAGGAACACATTACGGGTAATTGACCAATTACTGGAGACTGAGCAGGGACCAGTGTGAGAGATTAAAATTCCTGGGTGTCCTTCTCTTTCCTGAGTTTTACCTTTGGGAGCCCCATCTGGTTCTCAGGGTGAAGATAGAAGAAAAAATCCCTCATTCTTCTGACAAAGGAAGAGAAAAATAACCACTTCAAAAGATCATGAGTACTGTTTATTTAGCAAATGCTTGCCCTGATGTAAATCTATTTTATTTATTTATTTATTTATTTATTTTCTATTTTAAAAGAGCCTAGCCAAACTGGGAAAAGGCAAATACCTAACTCTAGCTCCTACCCCCCAGGTTCCAGTCTCACCTAAGGGGAAAAGAAAGCTGAGAAGCACTTGTGAAGGTCACAGAACAGGGACAGGACACAGCACAGGATAGGCTCACTAAAAGTTTGAGATCTAATCATAAGATTATATAATGCTTCCCCTTTCCTCAAACATTATCTCCACATTAACAGGGCTCTCATGCATTTATAGGTGACACTATCTTAAAGAACTGCAAACCTTAAACCCATTTGAAGGGCTGTAGAAGAATCTCAAAGACACAGAGGAGACAAAAACAGGACACTAGAGGAAATTTTAGCTTCTGAGACCACAGCTAGAACATAGAGTAAACACTGCCTAATACCAACCAAATAAACATAAAACCTCACACTAAAGACTTATTCAGTTCCTTTTATCCAATACATTATGTCTCGCTTTGAACAAGCAAGGCATACCAAAAGACAAAAACACAGTCTGAAAAAACAAAGTAAGCATCAGAACCAGTCTGATATGATAGGGAATATGAAAATTTCAGATGAGGTATTTAAAATAACAATGACTGTGAAAAATTAAAAAAAATTAAAAATAACTATTACTATTTTTCTAAGGACTTTAAAGGAAAACAGTAGACAGTATGCTAGAACAGATGGGTAATATAGGCAGAGAACTAGAAACTCTAAGAATATCAAAAGGAAATGTTAGAATAAAAACCAATGTAACAAACATAAAAAAATGTTTTTGATAGCTTCAATAATAGAGTGGGCATGGCTAAGAAAAAAAATCAGTGAATTTGAACATAGTTCAATAGACACTTCATAATCTGAAACACAAACTGGAAAAAATAATAAAAACTTTAAAAGAGTGACTGAGAACCATGAGCCAATTACAATAGGTATAAAATAAGTGTGATAGGAATGTCACAAGACTAAAGAAGAGAAAGGAGTGGAAGAAATATATATTGGCTGAGACTTTTAATGATAGACATCAAACCAAAGATCTAGGATCCTTAGAAAAGAAGCAAGATAAATCCCAAAAATAAAAATCTAGGCATATCATATTCCAACTTTAGAAAACCAAAGACCAAGAAAACCTTAAAAGATGCTCAAATATGGAGGAAACCTTACCTATAGAGGAACAGGGATAAGAATTATATTCAATTTCTTTTTAGAAACCATGCAAGCAAGATTAGAGTGGAATGGAATAGTTAAAGTGTTAAAAGGAAAACCACTAACCTAGAATTCTGTATAAAGTAAAATTATACATTAAAAGTGAAGAAGAAAAAATGGCTTTCAGAAAGTAAGAATGGGGGCACCTGGGTGGCTCAGTGGGTTAAAGCCTCTGCCTTTGGCCAGGTCATGATCCCAGGGTCTTGGGATAGAGCCTTGCATCCAGCTCTCTGCTCAGCAAGGAGCCTGTTTCCTCCTCTTTCTCTGCCTGCCTCTCTGCCCACTTGTCATCTCTCACTGTCAAAAAAATAGATAAAATCTTAAAAAAAAAAAGAAAAGAAAACAAGAATGGAGGGAATTTGTTGCCAGTGAGCATCCTTGAATGAATGTTAAAAGAAGTTCTTCAAAAAGAAAGAAAAGGACATAGATCAGAATCTCAAATTGGAGTAAAGAAAGGAAAGAAACAAAGGAAAGTAAAATAAAAATATTATGACAAAGTCTAAAATAGAATCATTATATACATTTATGTCTTCCATATTTCAAGTCCTCACATAAAAAGTAGGAAAAGAAAGAGAAGAAGCAGCTAGATATAGAACAAAGGCAAACTTGTGAACTACCAGTAAAAAAGGAGATTTTATTCAGAGAACAGATAGCAGATCTAACATTCTCTGTTCTTGGGTAGGTTCTGTAGTCAGATGAGCAACTTCCTTGGCTACAGAATGTTAGAGGAGGCTAGAACCTGTGGTTTGCATGGAACAAGCTGTAGCTGAGAGGTTGCAATTTTCATTCCTTAGATCCTCAGAGAAGTTAGGTTCTCGGAACCCCTAAGGTAATGGAGGGTAGGATGAGCTGATGGGTTTATTCAGTCTGTAGGAGAAGAAACGATTCCTTCAACCCAGTTTTTACATCTTCCTGAGCAATACCTCTGAGAGGTAGCCTGTAAGGCCCAGACTAAAATATGTCTCTGAAGAAATTGCATAAACAACCTTGAAGTAATAGGCACTTTGTGTAATTTTTAACCCCTCAGAGCAAATACCTCCACATTTTCACATGAGAGGTCTTCTGACACAATGAGCACCCAGCCCTATCATCCCTCACCCACCATAGTTGTGAGGATTACTAACTGATAAAGCTCTTTTCCACATATATGCAGACCCCAATCAGAATTGTCTTAATATAATTTAAAACATAAATGAAAAATTAAGGATTGCCAGACTCACTGTATGGAGTTCTCGGGATAGAGCAACATTTTCAGAGGCCCAGAGAGAAGCAGCAAGGTTTTTTATGACTTATACCAAGAGGTCCTATAAATTATGTATACCCATGTTGTTGGTCAAGTAATCAGTAAGGCCAGCCCAGAAGGGAAGATAAGTTAGACTTTACCACACAATGAAAGGAGTGTCACAGCCATCTTTAATCTAACATACCCTGTTTACCCCATGTCATCTTTTTTTTTTGTTATTCTCATCTTATTCCCTCTGCATACATAATTCAAAATTAAAATTTCAGTGAATAAAATTTATACTGTTAATCAAGACTGATACTTAACTGGCATGTAACATTGTTGATAAAATCTGAAATATTTCATAATTATTGGTAAAATAGATGCCATTATGACAGCTAGATTGTTCTCCTTTTCCCTCAGTCATCAAAATCCTTTTCCTGACATCATCCTGAATAATTCCAAGATCAAGCAACTAAAGTATTAATGTTTGGCTCATTACAGAAGACTAGAATATAACCAGTTATGGTTAACTGATGTTATCATTCATTTCCCATACCAGTATTCCCAAAAGGCATATTCTAAGGGCACTGTGATTGCCTTTCTACAGGGACCTCAGAAGTTTACCCATGTACCACTTAGATGTCAATCTGGCCCTAAGTCCCAGGAAAGCACCAAGAGTTTGGCGTGGTGAAACTCAGGCCCCTGGCTTTCTAGCTAGTTCATGTCCAGGACAGCTCCTATATGTAGGCCAATAAAACTTGGGCCTTAACAGGATAGTTTAAATCTTGATAAAAGTTCTGACATCTAGGAAACAAATGGTTGGTACCTCTCTAGCCATCATAGAGTATGACTGCCACTTATAACTAATGCTCCCCTGAAGTTAATCCCACATCACTCCTTGAAGAAATGGAGAGATCCTAGGAGAGGTAGGGAAAAGAGGTGAAAAGGCAGTAGCAAGGGCCACTGCAGGTACTGGTTGTCTGTGGATCTGCAGCAGAGTGGCACACTTCTGTGAAGAGAGGACTGTTCTCATGCATGCATCTGAAGTTCAGAGGAGTCTTAGATTATGCTTTCTCCTTTTCATTATTCCCATAGAATTTTGTTCCTGTTCAATGTGCTTGGTAAAACCATCACAATTCCTATCCTTAGTGGACATTACCAAACTAATTTTACCAACAAAGAAATAACTAATTTTTCCAGAGCATTTATTCTATTCAGGATATCTACATTTTATATCTACATTAAGTCGTCAGAATACTATAATTTTATCATATGCAGGTGAGGTAATTGAGGCACAAAGGTATGGCTTAAAAGATAAATAGCAGAGCTAGGATTCAATATAAGCAGACTGATAACAAGTCTGGTCTCTTAAATGCCATGTTACACTACTTCTGCAGGATTAGGTTTTATCAAATTCAATATGGCACTGTAATAAACCACATTCATGACTTTTTCAGTAATAGAGATATTGAACACTGAAAAAAAATCACAAACTGGGTTAAACATTTTGAACGTAATTGCTGTGAAATTAAGCAGAAGGGAAAGATGATTCAGCACCATGGACATAATAATTGATGTTAAGAAAAATTCTCTACTATTTGAGACCATAAGCAATCTAATAACTTTCAATTTAATGAGGAAATTATTGGAAGAGTTTCATATGGTCCTTTATGTCAAATAATTGCATAGACAAGGCACCATTATTAACTACTATTAGCTCTGTCTCATACACACATACACAAAATTCAAATAAACTTACATCAAATAAAATATCAATTTTAGTAACAATGTGTTCATATTTTTTGTTACTTAGGAAATACCCACAATTTATTACTTAAAAGAACTTGATTATATAAAATATATATTTATCACACAGAGTTTATTTCAAATTTAAAAGGCTAATTTGTAAATTTTGATGTATTTTGGTTCATATGTATATTAATATTTCTATTGTGATTATTACCATTTTTACCAAGAAAAAATATTAAGTTGGTTGGGAATTTATGTCTGGTATTGTGCATTTTATTTCCTCATGTGAAAATGTGGAGACAGAAACAGAAAATGATGAAACATTTAAGAAAAAAAAAAAAAAAGAATCACCAATCTCATAAAACAGGACACTATTAAACTCCAAGGAATTCAGGAAATAGAATAGAGTTATTACAGGAAAAAATTATGAATATATTAGATTCATAAAGAAACAACAGATTGCAATTTAGCTATGAAAAAGAAACAGCTCTCTGTGATTATAAAACACAGCTACAATAATAATTCACTAAATAAACAAAATTTTAGTATTATTAATAATAAATTACTGAGATAGAAGATCTAAGATTTTCACAATGTGTAAAACAAATAAGAAGCTAAAAGTTAATGCGTAAAGATTTGGTGTGTTGAGGCTAGAAGGTGGTGACAACATTCCTGTTATAGAATTTCTAAAAACCAGTAGCAGAAAACAGAAGGGAGGAAATAATAGAAGCAGTAAGAGAAAAAAAATTCTATTCAATTATTGTCCAAGAGAAATAAATGTATAAAAACTATATCTAGAAAATATGTATAAAAAGATAGAACTTCTGGAACAAATGAAAAAAGAAAAGTTTCAGAGGAAAACAAAAAGACTACTGACAAAGAGAAAAGTATTAGTTTCTCTTCAAATATTGGGTCAGGAATACCCTAAAAGTTCTCAAAAATGTTCTTTTTGTACCTGTAATTCTATGTCTTTTAAAATGATCATTAAACTATAAAGGAAAAATAAAGACTATTTGAGACATTCAAGAACTGAGAATGTTTAGCCCTCAAGAACATATTCTGTATTTGGAAAGAATCATTTGTAGATATAATCACACACACAGCCAATATGAGAAAAGACATCAGTAAAGCATAGAATTAGTCCTGAAATACTGAAGAAGTGGCTGTGAAGCTTAATATAGGTAAGGACTTATTTTTATAAAGAAGGTATAATAGAAAATAAAATGAATGAAAACTAAGAATTTTAATTCTAGATAAAAGGAACAAAATATTCCGACCTCCTATAAATCCTGTCTCATTTGGGATGTAGACCCTGTTGATACTGCATTCTTATTATTATAAAAAATCAGTTTTAACATAGCTACTGTACATTAAGTTTCTCTACTAAATAAAAGAAATAGGAATAGCTTCTAAAATTCTAAAATTAAAAAAAAGGAAAAAAACAGCAAAAATGAGAGAAGAAAGAGACAAATAAGGATAATAAAGAGGAAACAAAAAACACAGCATGATAGTGTTATTAAAAAACATAGTATTTACTAAATTGAAGTGGGATAAATTTCTAATACAAAGTGGTTATTTTGGGTAAACAAAGTAAAATGTAAAATATACCAAATGGGGAGTGTTGTCCACAAGATAGCCAGATAAGACATCTCTCTCATGTATCTCCTGCTCAACAATAATTTGACATCCATTCTTAGACAAAGTGTCTTTGTGGGATTCTTTGGGATTTAAGTAAGAGCTTGTAAAACTCCAGCGTAGTCCAAAACCAAGGAAAGTAATTTTGAGAAGGTAGTTTCACAGCCTGGCAGCTAACTCACCTACCCTGGACCTAGCAACATACCTAGAAACAGCTCCATATCTTAAGAACTTGGCTATAGCCCTATTTGCCTTTGGGTTCTTCACCAGCACCATATACCAAGGGACTTGGGAGAAATCAATGAGTAATAGGCATATGCAACTTGCTCCTAGCTGTGGACCCTGAAGTGCCTTCTGAACTGGCTCCAGGCCACTTTGCTGAGGAGACCTTGAGGTAAGCCTCCCAAACATGGTTAGACTACAGATTCTGAAAGGGCCCTATAACCAGGCTCTAGCCCATGTTACACATAGTCAGTGAAGAGTCCTATTGGAAGAGGTACCCGGCAAGAGACAATTCTGTATCCCCCACCCCGAGATCCTGAAAGGGCTACTTATTTGGCTCTACCTCCTCCAGCCATGGTTAGGGAGCAGTATGGCCCACCCAGAGACCAGGTGGGAGACACACTCATTTATGTTTCCAGAGCCAGGTCTGCAGGCCTCATTCTTGGCTGTGGATCCTGAAACAGCCCTGGTATTAAGTTCTGCTCCCTCCCAGCCACAATCCAAGATCAGTCTTGCCCACCCATAGACCCGGTGACCAGGCAGGAAAACTCTCAGGGCCCTGGTGGGAATTAAACCTGTCCATGCATGTGGTACTAGGCAGGTGGACTAACAACCCAACTATGGAGTTTGAAGTGGACCCTTCTCCCAATGTTTCCCTACTGAACAAAATACTTGAGATAGTCCTATCCACCCAGAGACAAGACAGGATTCATGTTTACCAGTGCTCATGTTAACAAGATACCAACTGTGAACCCCACTACAGATCCAGTAAGAGCCTTAATGAATTGATAAGGAAGATACGGTATATATGTACAATGGGCTATTACCCAGGCATAAAAAAGAAACATTGCCGTGCTAAGCAAAATAAGTCACAAATATGATAATAGAAAATAAAATAAAATAAAAAATAAAATATAATAAAAAATAAAAAATAAAAAATAAAATAAAATATACTAAAATTTATGGGATTCAGTAAACAGTTCTAAGAGGGTAATTTATAGGATTAAATGCTGACATTGAGAGAAAAGATCTCAAATAATTAACTTAACACCTCAAGGGATTAGAAAAAGAACAATTAAAAACCAAAGTTAGCATAAGGAAAGTGATAAGAAAATGTATAACAGAAGTAAATGAAACAGAAACTAGAAAGGCAATAGAAAAAATAAATGAAAATTAGTTGTTTTTTTTTTAAAAGATAAACAAAATTGACAAATTTTTAGCTGGATTAAAAAAAGAAAGAGAGAAACACAATCAACATTACAAAAGAAAGGGGAGACATTATAACTGACAACACAGAAAACAAAGGATCCTAAGAGGCTACAATGAACAATTATATACCAACAAATTGGATAACCTAGAAGAAACAGATAAAATCCTAGAAACATACAAGATTGAGTCATGACAAGTTAGAAAATTTCAAAGACCAATAATGAGTAAGGAGATTGAATCAGTAATCAAAAACCTCCCAATGAAGAAATTCTTAGGCCCAGATGGTTTCATTAGTGAATTCTATCAAATAGTTAAAGAAGAATTAATACCAACTTTTCAAACTTTGCTATATAATTAAAGGGGAAGGAACACATCCTAACTCCTTTCATGAAGCCAACATTACCCTGACACCAAAACCAGGAAAGGAGACTATAAGAAAAGAAAATTACAGGCCAATATCTCTGATGGAAATGGACCAAAAATCCTTAACAAAATACTAGAAAACTAAATATAAAAGAAACATACACCACAATCAAGTGGGATTTACTTCAGGGATGTAAAGATTGTTCAAAATTTTCAGTATGATAAACCACACTAACAAAATTAAGGATAAAACTCGTATGATCATCTCAATAGATGTAGAAAAAGCATATGACAAAATTCAACATCCATTTATGACAAAAACTCTCAACAAAGTACATATAGGGGACATATACTTCAACATAATAAAACCCTGTTAACATTATACTCAATGATAAAAAGCTCAACTCTTGCCGTCTTAAAATCAGGAAAAAGACAAGGATGCCCACTCTACCACTCATATTCAACACAGTACTAGAAAGAGCAATTAGGCAAGAAAAAGAAACAGAAAGCATTCCGGTAGGGAAGGATGAAATAAAATCATCTATGTTTGTAGATGACATGATCTTATATATAGAAAATCCTAAAGACTCCAACAAAAACCATCTGAACTAACACATGACTTTAGTAAAATTCAAAATACAAAATCAATTCTCAAAAATCTGTTGTGTATCTAAACACTAATAAAAAACCCAGAAAAGGAAATTAAAAAAACAATCCCATTTACAATTACATTAAAAAATATCTAGGAATAAATTCAGCCTAGGAAGTAAGGCCTTATCACTGAAAACTAGAGGACACTGTTGAAAAAAATTGAAGACAACACAAATTAATGAAAAGATCTTTCATGCTCATGGATTGGAAGAGTTAATATTATTGAAATATCCATACTACCCAAAGCAATCTACAGATCCAATGCAACTGCTATTTAAATTCCCATGTCATTTTTCACAGAAAAAGAATAACCCTAAAATTTGTATCAAATCACAGCATACCTGTAATAGCCAAAGCAATCTTGAGAAAGAACAATGCTGGAGGCATTATACTTCTTAATTTTAAACTATATTGTGAAACTATAGTAATCAAAATAGTGTGGTATTGGCATAAAAACAGACACACAGATCAATAGAACAGAATAGAGTCCCAAACTAAGCCCACACATATATCAGTTAATTTACAATAAAGGTTTCAAGAAAGTACAATGGGGAAAGGACAGTTTTGTCACTAAATAGTATTGGGAAAACTGATAATCACATAATATAAAAATATTATATTTTCTGTATATAAGATGTATGTGACAATCACATACAAAAGCATGAAACTGGGCCATATGTTACATCATATACAGAAATCAACTCAAAATGGATGAAATACTCAAATATAAGACTAAAACTATAAAATTCTTAAAATAAAGTGGAGAAAAATTTCCTTATCATTGCTCTTGGCAACAATTTTTTGCACATGACACCAAAAGCAAGTATAAACAAATGGGACTACATCAAATTAAAAAACAAACAAACCTAAACAACAAAAGAAACAAACAACAAAATGAAAAGACAACTTTTGGAATGAGAGAAAATATTTGTAATCCATATATAAGATAATTAGTTAATATTAAAAATATATAAGGAACTCATACAACTCAATTCCAAAAACACTAATAATGTGATTTTTAAAGAGAGAAATTGAATAGACACTTCTCTAAGAAAGACATATAGATAACCAATAGGTACACGAAAAGATGTTCAACATCACTAATCATCAGGGAAATGCAATTCAAAAATGCAAGTAGATATTACCTTCTATCTGTTAGAGAACTATTCTTAAAAAGACAAGAGATAACAAGTCCCAGTAGGCATGTGGAGAAAAGGGAATCTTTAGGTACTGTTAGAAGGAATGTATATCGGTGCAGCTACTATAGAAAGCAGTTTGGAAGTTCCTCAAAAAAATTAAAAATAGCAATACCATGTGATTCAGCATTACCATTTCTGGGTAGATGTCCAAAGGAAATAAAATAACTTTCTCAAAGATATGTGTGCATTCCCATGTCTGTTGCAGCATTTTTCACAATAGTCAAGACATGGAAACAATCTAAATATGAATGAATAAAGACTATGTGGTGCATATGTACAGTGGAATATAATTTAGCCATAAAGAAGAAGAAAACCCCTTTGTTGGCAACAACAAGGATAGATCTTGAGAGGATTATACTTTATAGAATAACTCAGAGTAATACAAATACTGTATAATTTCACTTATATGTGGAATATAAAAGAAGCCAAACTTAAAAAAATCAAAGAGTAGAATGGAATAGTAGAATATAAGTAACAATTCTGTATTATATGTTGAAAGGTGCTCAGAAAGTAGATCTTAAATATTCTCACTCTAAAAAAATAGTAATTATGTGAAGTGACGGATGTGTTCAGCAACCTTATTATGGTAAATATTTTGCAATATATGCTTATCAAATCAATATGTTGTACCTTAAGCTTAATTAATACTATACATATCTCACAATAATATATTTATATGTGACCACAGACCTAAATGGAAAATGAAAAACTATAAAACTTCTAGAATAAAATGTAAGAGAAAATCTATGTGACTTTGGGTTTGGTGATGAGTTTTCAGACACAACCCTGAAAGCACAATTTGTGAAAGAAAATATTTGGTAAGGTGACTTCATTAAAATTAAAAATTTCCACGGTGCAAAAGACACTGTTAAAAAAATTAAAAGTCATAGACTGGAAGAAAGTATTTATGAAACAGGTATCTTGTAAAATACATTTATCTAGGAAATACAAATAACCCTCAAAACAACAATTGGAATAAAATTTTAAGATGGCAAAAAATCTGAATAAACAGCTCATCAAAGAAAATATACAAATGACGAGTAAGTATATGAAAAGATCCTACTCTGTTAGGGAAAGCTATTAAATAGTAAAATACTACTAGACAACTAATAATCTCAAATTCTGAAGAGGATGTGGAGCAATAGGAACTCTCATCATTGCTGGTAGTATTTCAAATGGGCCTTGAATGTTTCTTTGGAGGTTCTAGCAGAGAAGCACAGCTACTTATATACCCTTGACTGAAGAATGGTTCTCCTCTATTGGGGGAGGTTGTCCTCTTTGAGCATGAAGCTTTGAGAAGGATATACATGAAGTAGTGAGGGTGGAAGGGTACACCTGCCTAGCCAGCCAGATCTGCTGAATCAACCCTGATGATTAATGGGGTGATCACCAACACATCCAAAGGTATAGCCACTTTTGAAGATAATCTGGAAATTTCATACAAAGCTAACATAATCTGAACATACAAACCAGCAGCAACACTCCTAAGTATTTACGGACATCAATTTGAGAACTTACATATATACATTTAAAAATAAACTGCACACAAATTTTTTAGAAGCTTTGTTCACCATTGTCATAAACTGTGTGTAACCAGGTTATCCTTTAACAGATGAATGGATAAACAATTGGTAGTATATTCATACAATAGAATATTTTATTCAATAATAAAAAGAAATGAGGTATTGAGCCACAAAAATGTGTGAGAGAATTATAAACGTACATTGTTAAATGGAAGAAGGCAGTCTGAAAGGTCCACACATTATAATTTCAATTATATGACAATCTGGTAAAGATAAAATTATAAAAGTTATATAAATATCAGTGTTTACAGAAAGTGGTGAAAGCACAAGGAAAATTATATAGTAGGAAAACTAACATGTATGATATTGTAATGGTGAATATATGACATTATGTATTTGTCAGAATCCACAGAACTTGAGAGCATAAAAGTGAACCTAAATGTATATAAATTGAAAGAAAAATGTTTGTGTTTAGGAGATTGAGGGATTCCAAAATAGAGTGCAGTATATTAAAAAATGACTTAGCTGTACTATAAATGTATGTAAAAACCTCACTCAAAGGACAATGAGAAGAAATGGTGCTGACCTAAGTAATTTTGGAGGTGAGTGGAATCTGTAGAGAGTAAAGGCAAAAGAAACTGTATATAAGAAATGTAATCTTGTAGATAGTTCCTATAGGGAGTGATTTAACAATTCTGATACTACTATTTTTATGTAGTCGACTAACAATTCAGGCAATGGAATGATAGATGGTAGAAGTCAGATTTCTCACTGTTGATGGAGAGGATAACTGATAAAGCTAGCAGAAGAGGCTAGAATAATTCACATGGTAATAATGGATAGGAGTTAGACATATCACTATGAATTCTATATTAGCTTAATACTGTCACAGATGGTTATATATACAAATATTTTTAGATGTGTATATATGCATGGCTTACTATATGTACATATATTTATTTTCTCTATCAACTGAGAGGTTATAGAAAGAGAGAGGTTATAGAGGTTATAGAGGTTATAGAAACAATGAAATCTCAGTAGCAACAAGCCTTCCTAGCACTCAGATCTCAGTTTCTAAAACTCTTCTCCAATAAAAAGAGCCAAGGCTCCAGGGAAAAAAAAGGTGATTCTAGTACTCAGAAGGGAATTATAAAAATATGCCTGGGGTCATTTATAGTTCCATAAATATAAGGAGATTCTCCCTCCCTCATCCCAAGAAAACCACAATGATGGTGCTGTGACGAAGATATATGTAAGCCAATTCAAAGAGCCCCAGTTATCAAAACTGGAATATTTGAGTAACAATATTAATAAAATAATATTGTATTTTAACCCAAAGTGTAAAATAAGTATCCATAAGTTCATACTAATAAAAATAAATAAGTGGGGAAGAAGAGACAAATCTTCCATGCAGATTTCCAAATAATTTATGTTGATAATTCTGTCCTCAAAGTGATGGTAGGTAACTACCCACTCCCTAAGTCTGGACTGTACATACAGCATTCCTCCAAAGGAAAGGGGAAAAATCAGTATTTTTACATTGGAGAAATTTAAATACTATATCAGTATGGTGATTAAGATTAACATGAACAATAAGTCACATTGAGACACCTAATATGTAATGATGAAAATAGTACTTTATTTCTATGGGGTCCACTTAATAACATATAGCCACATTCTAATCACGAAAAAAAATCAGAAAAATCCCAATTCAGGGAACGTCTACAAATTATCTGAACAATATTCCTTAAAATTGTCTAAGTCATTAAAACTACGGAAAGTCTAAAAAAAAATGGACGCAGTTAAATAGAGCTAAAGAAAACATGACTACTAAATGTCAAGTGGTATCCTAAGGATACCACTTGGGATCCTGAAGCGAACAAAAATACATTAAACTAAGGCTTTTAATAAAGTTTGGACTTTAGGGGCACCTGGGTGGCTCAGTGGGTTAAAGCTCAGGTCATAATCCCAGGGTCCTGGGATGGAGCCCCGCATCGGGCTCTCTGCTCAGCAGGGAGCCTACTTCCCCCCTCTCTCTCTGCCTGCCTCTCTGCCCACTTGTCATCTCTCTCTGTCAAAAAAATCTTAAAAAAAAAGTTTGGACTTTAATAATAATATATCAATATTTTCATTAATTCTAACAAATATACCACTGATGTTAATAATGGGGGAGAGTTAGTGTGTTATATATGGAACACTGTGCTATCTTTGTAATTTTTCTATAAACCTAAAATTGTTCTATACTAAAAAGTTTATTTTAAAAAAATGAAAGCACCTCTTTCAATATACCTGTGGGGGCAATCATTAAAACAGTCATTATATAGAAGAAAATATATAGCCTTAAATAAGATTATGTGAAAATGAAAATATTGGATACATATAGTCAAAATATTTAACTGGAGAAACTAGTGTAACAGCAAAGTAAACTAGGACAGTAGGAAGAGGAAAATAATAAAAAGGGAAGCTTTTTAATTTACAATGAAACTAAGAAAAGTAGATTTGATCAGTAAGCCTAAGAGCTGTGTTTTTGAAATGAATAGTGAAATAAGTAGGAAAAATGGCAATTCTTCATAGAGGAAAAATGAATATAATTAAAAGCATATATGAGAATAAGAATGCAACACTATATGAAAAGAATTCTACAAGTTTTAAGAAAGCTTGATATTATGTAGACAATTTGTACAACTTATAACAAAATCATAAAAACATAAATATGGGCAAGAGTATCTTCCCCCAAAATACCAAGTATAATTTTTCCTGTATTAATTCCACACACTATTTAATTACTCAACATAACATTCTATTTAAAATATGCTTGATCAATTAATAAAAATGACAAAAGAGCATCATAAACTGTATAAGCTAACTTTATACAAGAATGTGGATACTCTTTACTTCCCTGTGGGTATTATAACCAATTAAACGAATTTGTCAGTTGGGCCATTTTCCCTTCTGGAAGAAAATTTCTTTACTTGGCTTCTTCAGTTCCTGGAGGCTGCAGGCATTCCTCAATGAACGTCCCCATCCCCCTCTCATCCTCAAAGCCAACAATGACCAGTCATATCTCACATTCATCATTTTGACTCTGACTCTTTTTGTCTTCCTCTTGCATATTTAAAGGATTACATTGCCACATTGACCATCAGAGGTAATCCCTTTTATATTAACATCAGCTGATAAGCATCCTTAACTTCATCTGCATTTTGTTGGGGAGGGGTATTATTCTGTCTACACATATAGTAACAACAATGGAGCACTTATTGTATTTAGAGACTGCTCTAAATCCTCTACACAGTGCATTGGATTAGTGGAATTCTGAAGCCAGAGTATATGGCTTCTAGTCATATTCTATTCATATTCTAATCATATTCTATTCATATTCTAGTCATTAGCCCTGCAACCTCAGGAGAAGCTGGGATTTGGGATTCAATTTGTTTGTAAAATAAGAATAGCAACAATGTTCAATGCATATAGATGTTGAGGAGATTAAATGACTAACACACAGAAGTAACTTAAAGCCTGTCCCATAATAAATGCTCATATTCAATGTATATTTTCTTCTTATTTAGCTTCTCACAAAGTAATGGAGAAAAAATATTGCTCATTTTCCAGGTAAAGAAACTGAGGCTTAAAAAATAATTACAAAATTTCATAAATGTTGCACAGTTATGTCAGTGTGGAAGTGCATTTTAGAGCCTAAGCAGTTTGATACTTTGGCCTAGACTCTTAACACTGGGAGTTACAGCATGGCTTTAAGTGGAACAGCTTTTGCAAACACTATATTAAAATATATATCCCCTTTCTTAGACTTTAGAAAAAAAAATGTATTAAAACTGATCATTGATGCTCAGATATGATTCAATGTCTATTATGTGTCTTTAAAATAATGTAACTTTAGAATTTTACCTGAAATCATCTATAAAAAATACACACTTTTCAGATACATTTGATTGCTCTGAAGACTTATGATTGACTTCACGCCATTAGAATGTGAAGTGAAATGCAACTTTTAAATTGTGCTCCTAAAGTATTCCTCACAAATCTCAGATCCTTAATTTTTATCAGTGCTGTTTCCTTCACAGATATCCAGATTGCTCACGTCATTGTTATATATCTTTTCCTGATCACCATATTAAAATTACAAATTCCATCTTCCCAACATTCCAGTAATATGCTGGACCGAACTTAAACAGTTTATGATAGTTGATCATTAATATTTTAGAAATTTTCCAGTGATGTTGATATCATATTGGTAGCTTAAAGTTGGTGGGAATATTTACTCTACAGAAATTGGAAAACACTACAAAATAGGATTTTTTTTTTCCAGAGCTGGCTTTTAAAAATTTGCCAGCACACTACTACTAATTCATTTTATTTCTCAATCTTTTCATAGTATTTATGAGCTTCTAAAATATTTCTCAATATACTTATTTGTGTGTTTATTATATATTGTCTGTCTTCCCTATTATAATCTAAACACAAGGGTAGACTTTTTTATTTTTTTCACTGGTGTTAACTCTCTGATGTATCTAAACTTATAAAAGTGTGGATTCCCAGAAGGCACTCAATAATAGAGGTGGAATAAATGAGTCTTTAACAATATGAACTGTTTTAATGTAGTGAGGAACAGCATTGCCAAAAGAAATACCGTATTTCCCAGATTCCTTTGAAGTTAATCACAGTGCATATTCTCACCGTTGGACTATTTTCTGGCTACTAGGAGGTGACAAAAAGTAACATGTTCAACCCTTGCACCGTGATCTTTATGAGGAAGGAATGAACTTTGAACAATGTAGAATACAGCTATGGTCATGTGCCATCTTAGACCATTTCTTTGAGGCAGCATTGTACAGATGTCAGTATAGAAACATACAATGGTTCTGGATCCCTGATATAGAGACACTTCAATAATAGTCCTAGACTCATCATGTGTAGATTGTAAGTAAAGGAAGCTCTATCTTGTTTAAGCCAGTGCTTCACACAATTTTTCACATGATGGCAGAGTTAGAATATCCTATTTGTATAGCATGCTGGGTATATAGGTGAAGTAATAATCCCATTGGATCCTACTACCAGTGGCATACAAGTGCCCCATGGTACAACTATTCGCTGCTTTCTGGCAGTGTTATGCAGACTTTGTTACAGTAGCCAGAACACTTACCTTAATTAATATAGAGAATCATCTACATTGTTTATTATTTATTTGCTCAGAAAAAAATGAATTACAACTACTCCCTTTATTATACTGCAATACTATTGGATTATAAATGAGAAGATTTAAATTCTAGTATTAGCTTTCTTCTATGTTAGGCTCTTTGTACTTACTGATTCTTCTTTCTGTAATGCATAATTATTGCACTCTCTTTGCCAGTGAATTTCTTCAGGTTTAGGTTGAGGTCTTATTTCCTTAAGAAAGGCTACTCCAAACTCTCAGGTAAGCTCAGTTTCTCCCAATTTTATATATACACATATATACATATATACATATATATACTTCAGTGTTATATTTTGTTATATTATTCAAAACAACTTTGAGTCATTGGTTTTTCCTATCATAAAGGGTAAAAAGAATCATGTCTGTTTTTCTAATAGCCTGGCACTTGATAAGCATTCAATTAACATTTGTCAAAAAATGAATTAGCAAAATTACTTAATAGGTCTGAAAATGATTTTTTTTATTGCAACAAAATGGGACAGGAGGATAATATCTGCCATGTTAAGCTTGAAGTGTTCATGTGAGCATGAATTGAATTAATAGATGCTATGACATATTAATAATAACATAGCATATATAAATATAATATAAATATATGCAATTGAAATATGAATTTTGTTTCATATAATACATTACTAGGTAACATGGGTCTTGTATGTTTTAATTTCATTAAATTATTTAATTTTGGTTGCTTGTGTGTTCATTTGAAGTGTTTAACAATAAACTAGATGAGTCTGCTTTCTTTTATTTCGTTCTAATTTTAAAAAATTATATGTTTTATTTTTCATTTATACATAATTTTGTTATTTATACTCAAAGTAAGCTTTTGGATTTGACACAATCTTAAGATAAGATGAAGCTAATGACCTTTTATCAGTCTCCAATGACAACCTTTAATTTTTGTAAATGAGATAAACAATTTTGAGAATTAGTGAAAAGCTTTGGAATGAAATAATTCCCCCTAAACTAGCATTTTGGAAATAAGTATGTGTGGATATCATTCCAGATGGTGACCTTTAATTTAAAACTTTCTGGGTTTATGCAATTTGAGCTCCTGAGAATTTCTGTCTACCAGCTGGTAGCAAGGAACCATTACAGAGTTAAAGGCAATCTAACTTCATTTATCACAGTTCCTAGGATTCATTTACACACACTTTTATTCATCTGGCCAATCACCTAGTATTTCCTTAATGTTTACTTTGTTCTAAACACTAGATCTACAACAGCGAATTATACACAGCTTTTGCGTTGTCAGGTTGCTTAAAATCTAAAGCAGAGGACACACAATAAACACATAAAATGAAACAAATACATAACATAAGTGTAATAACTCCAGAAGTAGTTCTATGAACAAAATTAAATGGGGAAGAGAGTGATATTAGAGTAATATTTCTGCAAATCTGAGGCAAATAAGGCAGCTTTTTGAAGTTTTAGGTAAAATGCATTTAGCATATATCAAATAGCCATTAAATAATTGATAAAGTGGTGTATGCATATGAACAGCATAAGGCAATGATTGTGCAAAGATATGGATAGATAGGAATGAGCAAGTTATGTTCATTAGAATATTGTGATTTTTTTGGAGTACAACAGAAAGTGATTCAAATAACATTGTAAGCTCAGCTTCTTCTGCAAAATATAAATAATAGCTACATTCATAGTATTATTGTGAGTCTTTAAGGGTTTTATGTACATAACAGAATAATTCACATATGCTGGGAACTGCTTGTGAATATACTCTCTCTTTCCTTTTCTCTGGGTTTGCTGTAGTGGAATGTCTCAAATGGAACAAATGTTGAGCATTTTCCTAAGGGAAGAATATGAAGAATACAAATTAAATTTCTGACTCCTGTTTTTTAATACCCTAAACATTATAAATAAATTAGAAGTAAGAAATTGTTTCTAAAACTTTGTAAAAAGATTATTGATTGGGAAGGTGCTTGTTTTTTGTTTACTCAATCTTCCCATGTTTTCCCTCTGGGTTCCAAATTTTTGAATAGCACACTCAAACAATGATACATTGCCTTATTCGATCCATGAGAACAGGGTTGTATAGTTTTAAATTGGTCCCAGTGGAACTAATAATACAGTCATAGGGGAATGTGCTACCAAAGACAAGAAAAGTTATTCTTTGGTCATAGCTATGATTCTAAGCAACGTGTTTATGTCTAGCATGTTTAATTAAGGATATTAAATATATGTAATTATATACTTAATATAAATATGTATATATTTACATATATAAAATAATTGTTCTTAAATAATGATTAATAATATCTATGGATAGCTTTACAATATAATTGAATGTCTTCTTGCTTATATTTAATAGTTTTATTAGATATATAGAAAAGAATACTAGAAGTGTATATGTATACATAAAAAATATAGATATGGATAGAGAGGTGTAGGGTAAAAAATATATAGAAGACCATCCATTTGCACACACATGTAACATAAACATACCAACACTATGAATTTAGATGCATGAATATGCATTTGTTGTTTTGGTAGAACATTAGTCAATAATCTGTTGGTTTTCAGTGTGGGTAAAATATGAGAATTTTAGCCTTGTAGAATGTCTATCTGGGTGGCATAATCTCCAAATAAAGTGACAATATTTTAGCAAAAGCTGGAGAAGCAAAACCAAATATAACTATTCTAACAATGTAGGCATCTACGTGCATGTTGAGATTTGTGGTCAATACTTTAAAAATTCACTATGTGTAATCATGCTTTTCTAATAGTAATAGCTCTTTCTTCCTCTTAGAGAAAGTAATGATTTTTCAAAATTGAATGGAAGGAAACTTAAAAAACAAAAACTTCCATATTTAGTACTGCAACAAGGGCTTACTTTGCCAGATGTCTTCTGGTTATGGGCTAAAGCAATCAAATAAGCAGTTCAGAAGACTGATGCCTCCCTGTGGAAATACCATTGTATTCCACACAGAAAAATGTCCTGTTTCTGTGATCAAAGCTAGTGTTCATGATTGATATCTGATTAAAGAGAGAGAGATGTATCATGCAAACTATAATGAAAATTAAATATTGTAAAGAAATTGACATATTATATATAAAGGAAGGTTATCCATGATGAATGTGAAAGCAGTACATTTTCAACTGTAAAATTACATATGTTTATCAGAGCTCAGGGGAAAAAGCAGATTTTATTAAAAATTGATAAGCCTAAAAGCATATACTATTAGTACACCAGAGTCATGCAGAGTTGATGATCTTATTAGGCAGAAATCATATCCATCAGACATTTGATATCTCTAATATTTTCAGTGAATTAAGGATAAATTTAATTTTTCAAAATTATTGTTACTTAAAATTTGAAATGGAAAAATCTATAAATTGAAACAATTATTTTAGGCTTAATTTTTCCACATGTGAATTCATAAAAGAACAACAGTTTTAATGCCCCAAAACAGAGATACAGAAACATAATTTTTGTCTTTTCTTAAGAAGCAAAACTGAAATCCTTATTAGAAGCAAAAGAGAATTTTTGTAAAATCCAGGAGAGGCATTTCATCTATCTTAATATTGTATACTTGTGTTGAATTTAATTCAGTTCACATATAAATGGAAAGATTTAATAAAAATCATTAAGAATATGAAATAAAAATGAATTATAGGAAAAATGAAAGGAAATGTCTTAATAATGACAAAATTTCCATATTCATATTATGTTGTTAATGTCAGTATGCTTGCTTTCATTATTCTTTTTATATTCACTCTTTATTGTTCTCCTTCATATCATTGTCTCAACACCATATATTATAACTTTTAACCAAAGTAACTAACTTGTCTTTCAAAATAGCCCTGTAGGCTGGTTATTTGAGAATAGCTGTCATACATATTTTACAATTTTAAATTACATTTTAGCAGACCTGCAAAGATCATAAGCTCACAAAATGAAGCCCCACACAGCTATACACTTCCTTTTACACTTTCTTAAACAGTAAAAGTGAATAATGATAATATTACTAAATGTTTTTAATATAACCCAAAGGTATAATTATAATTTTATTTATTTATTTATTTAACAAAACAGATTTTTAGTAGCATCTCATGTGACAGTGAATAGGCCCCTGCTTTTACTCCACAGAAATGACTAAATATACAGAAAATAAAATCCAGTTCCCAAAACTACTGCCACCAATGGGGAAGCCATGTTTAAACTAAAACCAAAACTACACTTGGCCAAAACTAATAAAAAAATAAAAACAGAATCAGAAGCAAAAAACAGAATCAGAGAGGTAGCAGAAGTAAAATTATTTTTACTATTTGTGATTTACTCTGGGAACCAAGAAAATACATGCCTGGACTTAAATAGTCCATGAGGTATATGTTTTGGGGCTACACAGCTTAATTAGCTCTACAGGATGAGTCCACTTGGACATCCTACTCCAAAAGCATAAATTTTTTAAAGTTAAAAGCTCTTACACATAGAATGAGTATATGTCAAAGATTTATTTAATTCATAAATGAGGAAAACAATAAAATGGCAAGACTGGTTTTATTCATTATAGAAATGAAGACACTATCTTAGGGAAGTTATTTGCTGAAAATCACATGGGCAATAAGTGTTAGATGTGGGAATAAGATCTAGGACGAAGTCTCATTTCACTACACCATCTTCCAAGTGAGATAGATCCATTCTTTAAAAATATTAAATAGACTTCATAGTATTTAGCTGAGATCATCAGGCCTATAACTTCTAATTCCTGATCCTGAATAGCTTGATTTTTCTTGTGTATCATGGTTTATTAACATACCTTATATGTTCACTAGACTTTCTGTAAGATAATCATACTTTTTATTTGCACTAATTCTTGTATCAGCTAAAGTCATTAGATCTGATTGTATGTAAGCTACTATGTTACAGTTTTATGGACTTTTTTATAGTGGTAAAGTTTATATATGAAAATACTTCTGTTATTTTTCAAATTGTGTGTATCAGTCAGAATTTTTTGACTGAAAACAAATATTGGCTCTGGATAATTCAAGAAGAAAATTATTCAAAGATAATCTGATAATTCAAAGAATTCATGGGAAGCTGGATGTGAGCAGGAGTAGAAACAAAAATCAGGCCACAGGAATACCTTGGTTAGAATGGAAATTTACTGTTGTTGTTAGCAGTGAATATTCTCGTGCTATATATACTGCTGCTAGGGAATATATTAAAATTTTAAATGAATAGCCATTTGTTCTTATATGATTACATAATTCGTTCAAGATTCACAATACTGAGTTGAAGCAACTATTGTCAAACTAGATCAGATGTCTATACCATATGTACCAGGAGATATATAACCCATTTCATCCTTCATACTGGAAGGCAGAAGTCTCAGTAGGCTTTTTCCCCTTATATAGGAAGTGAGGGTAAATGACTTTAAGACAAAAAAAAAAAATAGTTCACCTTTCTGGGGTCAGGGGGAGGGCTAACATTTATTCATGTACATTTTCTTTCACAATTATGTATTAAAATAACAACAAAACACAAGGTTCCTGTAAAACATAATGCAAACATCCCCTCCAAAGAGAACTAAAGAAATGAATTTCTATGTCTAGCTACAAGTCTAGGTATAGTTGGACATCTCTAGTTAAAGTTAAAATCACTTCTATATATGTTATAATTCATGGACTAATTTGTAAAGAAAACCACCATTAAATTATTGTTTTTGTACATTATTGACAGAAAAATTATTTAAAACATAGACATGCTTATGACACAGTGAGAGGGAAGATTGATGAAAGAGTTTTCTTATTTTTGCTACTCGTCACAAGGCAATAGCTCTGATGTATAATTCCCTTCTACATTGCCCAGTGGATGTCCTCTTTACTGGTTAGTAGTATCTTTTTGGTCAGCATTCTTTTCCTGGTAACACAAACCATGCCTTAATTCTGAGTTATGAGAACCACATAAGTTTATAGTAAATTATGTAAGTTTACAGTACACTTCCAGCAAAACTTACCACTCTATATAGTAATATAACATTGTCTCCTAGGTGCATATAAATATATATTTACCAGACAGGATATCACATAATTTGCCATCCAAAGCACTATTTTTATGAGTCAGAAGATACTATTGATGGTCATACTCAAACAACAGCTGTGTACAGAGATTATCTTGAGGAACTCTAGAATGCATTTTTATCTAATAAACATCATTCCATTATTTTATACTGTCCATATAATACACAGTATTTTGGAAGACATGAAACTACTAAGGCATCAAGTCACTGACCTACTGTTTTCTAGAAAATGAAAAATTTTTTGTCAAAGAAGATGTATTATTAGGCATTCAATATGCCTAAGGATGGTGCTGTTAACAGAGGGATGAAAATCATGGGCAAAACTCATTCAGAACATACAGTCTGATACTTCTTTCTAAAACCTCCTTGTCACTAAATGTCCAATTTTGTTCCATCTACGTCCTTGATTATTTGGGTCATCTTGTCAAAACCTTAGACACCAAGCATAAACCAGAATGTATCCTTATGTTAATCCATCTGTTCTCCTGAAATAAGGGGACAAGTTGGCCTGGTGGAAGATTGACTCTTTCCATTTTTCTTAAGAGACATTCATAAAGGGGAAAGGCTTGCTTCCTATAGGATGATGGAGAACTGTTGGGCAAGCCTAACATTAGGGCAGGCAAGATGTATTATATATATCTTATTCAAGGGAGACAGCTTAAGACACATGGTCATCTGGCATGCCATTCTCTACTGGGACCCTGTAGCCAGCAAAAAATTATTTCTCAAACATTAGGCTCCTAGAACTATCCTTTTCATCCTTATCAGTCAATCTTGCAAAAAACAATATTTTGCTATACGAATAACCATTTCTTTATCTTTCAATACTTTTATGTTGATAGTAATCGTAAATTTTCCTATGATTATGGTATTCCTTTTAGCTTACTCTTTTTGTGCAAATAGAGTGCTCTAAGTACTTTTATGTGACTTTTTATTTCATAATTCATGACTTAATTAACTAAATATATATTGAATGTCCACTAGATGAAAGGCATTAATTTGATACTGGGTAAGTAGCATAGAAAAAACAAACAAACAAACAAACAAAAAGCCCCTCTTCTCATACATCTTCCTTCTATAGGGAGCATAACATGTAATAAATTCACACACACACACAATTTTCAAATAACTTACGTAAACTGATTAAAAATAACTATGGCTTGATAAAATCGGCAGAGCAGGGAGTGAAAAGTTGGCATCAGGAAAGACCTCTTTGATGGTTTGGCTTTTATTTCCCAAACCTACAACTTTGCTTTTTTGCTGAAGTCTTGGCAGAGTCTCCCTGTGGGAAAATTAAGTAATTGTGCCGGGTCTGTTTGCATTCTAGTTACCAAGAGGCCCCTGAAGTTTCCATAGAGGCAGGTAGGACTCAACTGAGGTCAGCAGATTGGAGGAGTTCCAGAAAATGAAAGGGATGTAGACTCTTGCTTTGAGGAAAATAACAATGTAAGGAATTTAATTTACTTCTTTGTACCTCAACTTTTCTCATTTGTAAATTTTGGATAACAGTTTGAAATGAAGGCTAAGTGAGGTGACACATTTAACACATAATTTATGGACTTACTTGGCACAGTTCGAAGCAAATGGTAACATGAAATGTTGATTGTCAGTAATATAAGAATGATGGGTGATTATCTTGAGAAGTTAAATGCTCTATTACTAGTCATCACAGATAAATTTCAATTCTCTTATTCATGTTTATTTTCATTTTTATTGAACATTATCCTACTCATATGGAACCCTATATTTTCTCTAGCATATAGTTTGTGCATAATAAAAAATAAGATAAATAAATTAATAGATCAAATGATCATTCATAAAATAGCAGAAAAATGAGGGGCCTAATTCTCCCTGTGTCCTCCTAAACACTTTACCATTAACCCCAAATAAGCAAACTAACTAGTTCTTTATGTTTTGCCTTTTAAGCATTTCCTATCTTTCTATATTCATATTTTGTTTTACCTTTGGTCTTCTGACATCATTACTAGACATTGTTAAGTATTTAAAAATTCACCTTTTATTTTCCTTCATTCCTCCTACATTTTGTCCAAGTCATTTTTATAGCTGAGCTCCCTGAAGAGCTCTCTGTGTCATCACATTCATTTTTTTAGATGACTGACTCATTCTTTTGGCTCTCTCACGATATTTTGTGACAATACTATCAAAATTTTGTGTGACATTTCCCCTGGGTTAACTTCTTTTCTCATGTTTCTGCCCAAGGGTTTATATTTATTTCTTTTTTCTTTTTTTTTTTCCTTTTTTTAAAATCAATTTTTTAAATTTATTTTCAGCATTAACAGTATTCATTGTTTTTGTACCACACCCAGTGCTCCATGCAATCCGTGCCCTCTCTAATACCCACCACCTGGTTCCCCCAAACTCCCACCCCCCCACCTCTTCAAACCCTTCAGATTGTTTTTCAGAGTCCATAGTCTCTCATTGTTCACCTCCCCTTCCAATTTTCTATGGATTTAACTAAGCTTAATTTCTAAAATTCAAAGGGGATTTTCCTGACAAATCTTGATAATTCCTTTCTTTGTAAGAAGAACATCACTCTGATTTGGGTGAAGTATTCTTCCATTTCACCACTGTAACAAACTACCCAGGTCACACATCTTTTTCAGAGTAATTAGTTTTTAGTGGAGGAGAGATTAAAACACTCCTATAAATACAAATATTTTAATATCCTCCAATTAATTTTAAATTCATTATTTCATTCCAAGTTCTTTCTGGTAGAGTTGGAAACTGCATTTATTATCAATAAATTTTGTATAAAAAGTATTTCAGATCTTTACATAACTATAGCACATACTGGATCAACTCAAATGTGAGCATGTGTATTTTCTACTCAAGAGACCATAGGAGGATTAATGACATAAAAAGAATAAAATAGAATTATTCAAAAGGATGTACAGTTCAATATTACCTATTTTTTAAAAGGTTTTATTTATTTATTTGAAGAAGAGTGAGAGAGAGAACACAAGCAGGGCTGAGGGGCAGAGGGAGAAACAGGCTCCCCAGTGAGCAGAGAGCCTGATGTGGGACTTGATTCCAGGACCCTGGGATCATGACTGGAGCTGAAGGCAGGTGCTTAATGATTGAGCCACTCAGGTGTCCAATATTGCCTATTTCAACGTTCATATTTTGCCACAAAACTGCTGGTTTCCCTATTGCATGAAATTATAAACAAAATCTGTTTACAATTTGCTTGCCTTGACTTGTGCTGTAGAGTTTTAAAAAGTATGTATTATTGAAAGGAGGAATTTGGAAACTTGGTAAGGTCTGTAGCATCTCTTCTGCTAAAAAGAGGTTGCCCCATTGATGTTCAAAATGGTGAAATATTTTGAACCCCTTGGAGACTCATTGATGTTCCTGGAGTCTGAGGCATCTGCAGTAACCACGAATGTCTCTGTTCATTTGTAAAGTGCTCTAGCCAGAAAATTAAGCTGCAAGATGAAGATCTTGCTTCAGTGATCCATACTCTTGACATATTCAGCCTTTCAACCTGGTATATTTCAAACCTCTTTATTTGAATCTCTCCAGGGAAGCTAGTCAAAGAATAAAAATGGCCCATAAAGTAGCAGACTGCTTTTTGAATTGAACAAACAGCATTCTGCAGTGATTTTCTTTTGCCTTTGCTCATTGCCAGGACACTTCCAAATATAAGAAAGCCTTTTCTTCTCATTTTCAAAGCATTACACAAGATGAACCCCAGCTTCTTCAAACAACATCAAACTTCACACCATTCTATCTGAATCCAGAATAGCACTGAACCAAAAAGACACAAAATTCCTAGAATGCCAGGTATTGGGACTTTCTATTAAAAGTTATGAGAATCAAAAAAAGAGCTTATAATTCCTCAGACACTAAAACAAGTATCACAGAAAAATAGTTAGGTTAGACTGCTGATGTTCTAAATATAAATTACATATATTAGAAAAAATTTCAAGTTTAGAAATTTCTATATTTATAAATTTTAATAACAGTAAATATTTAAGTGTTATAAATGTTATGTCAGGGTACAGAACATCACTCAGTTTGAAGATAGTGCTGTAAATTATATCCCAAATATATAAACTATTTTATTATATACTTTTATATTATAGGTTAAATAGTCTCATATCTGTACATATATGGATGTCTATTATGCATGAAATGATGAAAAAGTATATACTCTTCTTTTTTCTCAGACTCTAAGCAATCAATATTGGAAGATTTTTTAATATATTCTATACATCAAAACTATTCTAGATACAGTGAAGTTGTAGTAACACAAAGCGTTGAGTTGTTACATTGATTTATCTAACTTATGCATTTTACTCAACATCTAACTTTACTAATGATTTCAAGGATACAAGGTAGAACCAATTATAGTACACCATTTTTTTCTTCTTCTTCAAATGCAATTCCCAAAAATGTACATTTTCCTGTATTACATGTTGTTTTTGGGTTCATGTGGACAAGTTCTGAACAGTGTATATAGGAACATTGTTTACAAAGGAAGCCATTTTGTTTTGGTGACTTCTGTGTCTCTAATTTATTAGTTACACATATAGAAGAATACATTTCCTATTTTCCAGCCATCCATGTGACATAAATCCATAAATATAGTTTTCTTTATAATAAATGTTCTAGACCCACTAAAAGTATCGTACTATAAAGCATTTTTAGATAGAGGCCTCTGGATCCTTCTGTTCATAAATGATATTAGCATGTTTTCTGCTCAAGATCATCCAGATGTTTCTCATGTACAAAGGAGTGGATAGTGGGTCACAAGCTGAAGTTAACCCTTTTATTTCTGGAGTAGAAATTCTGCATGAGGTAACAGATAAAGGTCTTGAAAGTTACCATGCTCATATTTTAAAATTATGTGCATCTAAGTATGTAGACATTAGATATATATAAAAATTCCAATTAAATGGCTAACACAGGTTTTATATATCATTTTTATACTGTAAAAAATAAAATACTAAATGTTATATATGCATAGTTAGAGAACAGAATAGTAAATATAAAATGCTTAATGTAAGAAAGAAAATTTTTAAATATTGAAATAAGGAAATTTTATTTCTCCAGGAATAATTTATTGTTGATTGAACAAGCAGCATGACCAAGCAACATCAGTTAATGGATTTATTCACACAAGCTTGAAGTAGAAGATTGAATAGGATGTAGATTTTGAAGGACACATGTGACTCAGGCAGAGAGTAAACAAATGTATGCAAAATAAACATATCTACACTATGAAAATACAGTAATAATGTATGGTAGGGAGAGTATACTGAGGATCTAAATTTATGAAATGGGGTAGATGGCATTAGAAGTAGAATACAATTGTGTAGAGTTGCCTGGGTGGCTCAGTGGGTTAAGCCTTTTCCTTCAGCTCAGGTCATGATCTCAGGGTCCTGGGATCGAGCCCTGCATCAGGCTCTCTGCTCAGAAGGAAGCCTGCTTCCCCCTTTCTCTCTGCCTGCTGCTCTGCCTACTTGTGATCTCTCTCCCTCTATCAAATAAATAAAAAAATCTTTTTAAAAAATACAATTATGTAAATAACTTGGCATTAGATCATGAAGAACCTTGATTAGGAAACTGAAGAATTTATTTTTTTGTTGTTGTTGTTTCAGATTTTATTTATTTACTTATCTGAGAGAGAGAGAGAGCATGAGAGAGAGAGAAACAAGTGGTTTGAGGGGTGAGCAGCAGAGGGAGAAGCAGGTTAGTTCTCCACCAAGCAGGGAGCCAGAGGTGGGGCTTGAACATGAGACACTGAGATCATGAACTGAGCCAAAAAGAAGATGCTTAACTGACTGAGCCATCCAGGCACCCAAAGAATTTAGTTTTGATACAGTCAAAGTTAGAAAGCACTACAGTATGTATATTCTTCAGCAGAACTTAGCATAACAAGTTAGTATTTTATCAATGTTAATAAGGCAATTTTTTTTTTGTAATAAAGATTGATGAGATGGCCTAGTGGACAGAAAAAATGCTGATTATAAAGGTATTAGGTAAGAAGAATGTTTTAGGGAATAATTCTAGAGATATTGAGAAAAAAAATTAGATTTTAGGTTTTGGCTTAACACAGAGGAGAAGGAAAGCTGAAAACGATGGCTTCAAATTTTTATACTATAGTGTTGTAAAACAAACAAAAGTAGACATTAAGCAAAACATCTGGATTGATTAGTGAAGCCAAGATGTATAAATTCAGGAAATGCCCATTGGGGCAATATATGGAAAACAGGATACTAGATAAACCAGGAGAGATGCTCTTCAAAGCTGTCCATGTGGCTATTGAGCCCAAATTACATTATGAGATAACAGAAAACTGGTGGAGTTCTCAAATCAAAGGAAAATTTGAGATTAGAATGAACAGTGAGTACAGTAAACAAAAAGCATTGAAAGGATGGTGCAAGACAGGAGATATAAAAAGTATGGTGATTTGGGAAATTAAATTTAAATAGAAATGCTAAATTGGGAGCAATCCTTTAATGAAGGAGCCTAGAATGAACCAGTGAAGTGGAGATGACTCCTGGGAGTGCCATCATGAGCTAAATATTTAGGATTTCAGATTTGATGGCTAATGACAAAGAAGTGACAGCTGAAATGGTATTAGAAGATATATTTTTCAAAGCAACAAGAATGAAGTTTAAAGAATGTAGAATCGGGGTGCCTGGGCGGCTCAGTGGGTTAAGCCTCTGCCTTTGGCTCAGGTCATGATCTAAGGGTCCTGGGATCCACCCCACATCCAGCTCACTGCTGAGCAGGGAGCCGGCTTCCCCCTCTCTCTCTGCCTGCCTCTCTGCCTACTTGTGATTTCTCTCTGTGTTAAATAAATAAATAAAATCTTTAAAAAAAGAAAAGAAGAGTGTAGAATAGAACGTATATCTGAGAAATTTCTATGATTGCAAATTCAAAAAGGAGGAGCCAGGAAAATGTAAAAGAAACTGTAAAGCCCTGTTGTCTACACAAGGTGAATATCTTTTGGTTAACATTTATCATAGAACTGCATCTTATAAGAAATACTTATTCCCTGATAATGTACTTGGGGAGGGACACAGGAGGTATAAGACAAGCCATCACACTGCTTTATTTTTACATTTAGTTACTGAATGAGGATATATGGCATGAGAGTAACCAAAGTAACAACCATGACTTCTTCCTTTTTTTTTTTTTTACAATTCAATTATTTTTTTTAATTTTTTTATAAACATATAATGTATTTTTATCCCCAGGGGTACAGGTCTGTGAATCGCCAGGTTTACACTTCACAGCACTCACCATAGCACATACCCTCCCCAATGTCCATAACCCCAGCCCCCTCTCCCAACCCGTCTCCCTCCCAATCCCATCTTGTTTCATTTATTCTTCTCCTACCCCCTTAACCTCCCATATGGTACCTCCACTTCCTCATATCAGGGAGATCATATGATAGTTGTCTTTCTCTGATTGACTTATTTCCCTAAGAATGATACCCTATAGTTCCATCCATGTCATCACAAATGGCAAGATTTCATTTCTTTTGATGGCTGCATAGTATTCCATTGTGTATATATACCACCTCTTCTTTATCCATTCATCTGTTGATGGACATCTAGGTTCTTTCCATAGTTTGGCTATTGTAGACATTGCTGCTATAAACATTTGGGTGCACGTGACCCTTCGGATCACTACGTTTGTATCTTTAGGGTAAATACCCAGTAGTGCAATTGCTGGGTCGTAGGGTAGCTCTATTTTCAAGTTTTTGAGGAACCTCCATGCTGTTTTCCAGAGTGGTTGCACCAGCTTGCATTCCCACCAACAGGGTAGGAGTGTTCCCCTTTCTCTGCATCCTCGCCAGCATCCGTCATTTCCTGACTTGATAATTTCAGCCATTCTGACTGGTGTGAGGTGATATCTCATTGTGGTTTTGATTTGTATTTCCCTGATGCCAAGTGATGTGGAGCACTTTTTCATGTGTCTGTTGGCCATCTGGATGTCTTCTTGCAAAAATGTCTGTTCATGTCCTCTGCCCATTTCTTGATTGGATTCTTTGTTCTTTGGGTGTTGAGTTTGCTAAGCTCTTTATAGATTTCGGATACTAACCCTTTATCTGATATGTCGTTTGCAAATATCTTCTCCGATTCTGTCAGTTGCCTTTTGGTTTTGTTAACTGTTTCCTTTGCTGTGCAGAAGCTTTTGATCTTGATGAAATCCCAATAGTTCATCTTGCCCTTGCTTCCCTTGTCGTTGGTGATGTTCCTAGGAAGATGTTGCTGCGGCTGAGGTCAAAGAGGTTGCTGCCTGTGCTCTCCTCAAGGATTTTGATGGATTCCTTTCTCACATTGAGGTCATTCATCCATTTTTTTTTTATAATTTTATTTTTTATAAACAGATATATATATTTTTTCCCCCAGGGGTACAGGTCTGTGAATCTCCACGTTTACACACTTCACAGCACTCACCATAGCACATACCCTACCCAATGTCCATAACCCCCCCCTTTCAACCCCTCTCTGCCCAGCAACCCTCAGTTTGTTTTTTGAGATTAAGAGTCACTTATGGTTTGTCTCCCTCCCAATCCCAACTTGTTTCATTTACTCTTCTCCTACCACATTAACCCCCCATGTTGCATCTCCTCTCCCTCATATCAGGGAGATCATATGATAGTTGTCTTTCTCTGACTGACTTATTTCGCTAAGCATGATACCCTCTAGTTCCATCCACGTTGTTGCAAATGGCAAGATTTCATTTCTTTTGATGGCTGCATAGTATTCCATTGTATATATATACCACATCTTCTTTATCCATTCGTCTGTTGATGGACATCTAGGTTCTTTCCATAGTTTGGCTATTGTAGACATTGCTGCTATAAACATTCGGGTGCACGTGCCCCTTTGGATCACTACGTTTGTATCTTTAGGGTAAATACCCAGTAGTGCAATTGCTGGGTCATAGGGTAGTTCTATTTTCAACATTTTGAGGAACCTCCATGCTGTTTTCCAGAGTGGTTGCACCAGCTTGCATTCCCACCAACAGTGTAGGAGGGTTCCCCTTTCTCCGCATCCTCGCCAGCATCTGTCATTTCCTGACTTGTTAATTTTAGCCATTCTGACTGGTGTGAGGTGGTATCTCATTGTGGTTTTGATTTGTATTTCCCTGATGCCGAGTGATGTGGAGCACTTTTTCATGTGTCTGTTGGCCATCTGGATGTCTTCTTTGCAAAAATGTCTGTTCATGTCTTCTGCCCATTTCTTGATTGGATTATTTGTTCTTTGGGTGTTGAGTTTGCTAAGTTCTTTATAGATTTTGGACACTAGCCCTTTATCTGATATGTCGCTTGCAAATATCTTCTCCCATTCTGTCAGTTGTCTTTTGGTTTTGTGAACTGTTTCCTTTGCTGTGCAAAAGCTTTTGATCTTGATAAAATCCCAATAGTTCATTTTTGCCCTTGCTTCCCTTGCCTTTGGCGATGTTCCTAGGAAGATGTTGCTGCGGCTGAGGTCAAAGAGGTAGCTGCCTGTGTTCTCCTCAAGGATGTCGATGGATTCCTTTCTCACATTGAGGTCCTTCATCCATTTTGAGTCTATTTTCGTGTGTGGTGTAAGGAAATGATCCAATTTCATTTTTCTGCATGTGGCTGTCCAATTTTCCCAACACCATTTCTTGAAGAGGCTGTCTTTTTTCCATTGGACATTCTTTCCTGCTTTGTCGAAGATTAGTTGACCATAGAGTTGAGGGTCTATTTCTGGGCTCTCTATTCTGTTCCATTGATCTATGTGTCTGTTTTTGTGCCAGTACCATGCTGTCTTGAGGATGACAGCTTTGTAATAGAGCTTGAAGTCCGGAATTGTGATGCCACCAACTTTGGCTTTCTTTTTCAATATTCCTTTGGCTCTTCGAGGTCTTTTCTGGTCCCATATAAATTTTAGGATTATTTGTTCCATTTCTTTGAAAAAAATGGATGGTATTTTGATAGGAATTGCATTAAATGTGTAGATTGCTTTAGGTAGCATAGACATTTTCACAATATTTATTCTTCCAGTCCAGGAGCATGGAACATTTTTCCATTTCTTTGTGTCTTCCTCAATTTCTTTCATGAGTACTTTATAGTTTTCTGAGTATAGATTCTTATCCTCCTTGGTTAGGTTTATTCATAGGTATCTTATAGATTTGGGTGCAATTATAAATGGGATTGAGTCCTTCTCAATTATTAAATATTGTTTTGTCTTATGGTGTCACTTATCTCTCGAATTCTCCCCTCGAGGTCCAGTAACTGTTTGTCCCTCTTTTGCTCAGCTTCTTTATTTTCTGTTATTTGGTCTTCTATATCACTAATTCTTTCTTCTGCCTCATTTATCCTAGCAGTGAGAGCCTCCATTTTTTATTACACCTCATTAAAGCTTTTTTTTATTTCAACTTGATTGGATTTTAGTTCTTTTATTTCTCCAGAAATGGCTTTTATCTCTCTGGAGAGGGTTTCTCTAATATCTTTTCATGCCTTTTTCGAGCCCAGCTAGAACCTTGAGGATCATCATTCTGAACTCTAGATCTGACATATTACCAATGTCTGTATTGATTAGGTCCCTAGCCTTCGGTAATGCCTTTTGTTCGTTTTTTGTGGTGAATTTTTCCACCCTGTCATTTTCTCCAGATAAGAGTATATGAAGGAGCAAGTAAAATATTAAAAGGGTGGCAAAGACCCCAGGAAAATACACTTTAACCAAATCAGAAGAGACCCCAAATCGTGGGGTGGGTGGGAGAGGATAAAAAGAGGTTCATAAAAAAAAAAAGAAACAATTAGAAAGAGAAAACGAATAAAGAAAAAATATAAAAAAGAAAAAAATACATTTATTAGATAAACTAGTTAAAAAACGTTAAAAAAGGGTAAAAATGAAAAACAAATTAGCAGAAGAAGAAAAAAAGATTGAAAAAAAAATTAACTGCAAGACTAAAGAATCATGGGGAGAAAGCCATGAGTTCCGTGCTTTGCTTTCTCCTTCTCTGGAATTCTGCTGCTCTCCTTGGTATTGAAACTGCACTCCTTGGTAAGTGAACTTGGTCCTGGCTGGATTTCTTGTTGATCTTCTGGGGGAGGGGCCTGTTGTAGAGATTCTCAAGTGTCTTTGCCCCAGGCAGAATTGCACTGCCCTTACCAGGGGCCAGGCTGAGTAGGGTTTGCTTTCGGAGCTTTTGTTCCCTGAGCGCTTTCTGTAGTGTTCAGGAGGACGGGAATGAAAATGGCGGCTTCCCAGTCTCCGGCCTGGAGGAGCTGAGATCTCGGGGCCCCACTCCTCAGTGTGCCCTCAGAGAATAGCGCCCAATCACTCCCGCCTCCCTGGCCTCCGGCCGCGCTCCGAGGTCACCCAGCCTGCAACCGGTTCAAGGTAACCCCGAGCTGAGAGCTCACTCTTTGGCTCTGTCTCTGTAGCCGGCTTTCCCGTTCTAATACATGCAAGCTCTGCAACACTCAGACACCCCTGATCCTTCTGTGACCCTGCAGGACCTGGGGCCACGATAACCCCGTGGGCTCCACCCTGGTTTAGCCTCTGGAGCGATGTCCCTCAGCGGAACAGACTTTTAAAAGTCCCGATTTAGTGCTCCTTTACTCTGCCGCTTGCCGGGAGCCGGCCTCTCCCACTGCGGTCTATCTTCCCATCCCTTTGGATTCACTTCTCTGCCAGTCCTACCTTTCAGAAAGTGGTTGATTTTCTGTTTCTAGGATTGCTGTTCTTTTTCTCTTCGATCTCCTATTGGATTTGTAGATGTTTGTTATCTTTAGATAAGCTATCTAGCTGATGTCCTGCTACCTGATGTAGTAGTAGAAGTACTACTTCTCCGCCATCTTGACCCAATTCCCCATGACTTTTGAATTTAGGCAATTATTCAATGATCCATTTTTTTTCTTTGAAGATCCTTTTTTTTTTTTTTTTAATGGATCATTTTCCTTTTACCCAAAGAACTTCTTGTACTGTGTTTTTGGTGATGGTTTTTTCAGCTTTTGTAAGTCTTTAAAAAAATCTTTATTTTGACATTATTTTGAAAGACTTTTGCTGGGCATAGAATTCTAGAGTGATAGCTTCTATTAATACATTAAAGATATTCCATTACTCTCTTTTCATGTGTATTGTTTCTAATGATAAATGTGCAGTCATCCTTAACTTTATCCTTTTGATCATAATGTATTTTTTGTTCTACACAATCATTATAAGATTTTTCTTTAGTATTGGTTTTGAGGAATTTGAATACAATGTGCCTTATCATAATTTTCCTTGTGCTTTTTGTGCTTGGAGTATCTTGAGTTTCTTGCATCTGTAGACATAGGTTTCTTCACATATATAACATGTTTGATAATAATTGCTTCAAGTATATTTTCTGATTCTTTTGTCTCTCCTTTGGGAATTCTAATTCCAATAATATTAGAATGCTTGAAGTTTTCCCACTAATTCCAACTGAATGATTCTCTCTTCATTATTTTTTATTTTTATTTCCCCCTCCCCTCGTTTTCAGATAGTTTGTATTGCTACATTCAAGTCAACTATTTTTTTTCAATATCTAATTTACTCTTAATTCCATCTAATATATTTTATATCTCAAACAATATAGATTTCATTGCTAACTTTTTCAAGGAACATGGTTGTAATTACTATTTTAAAGTATCATTTTTCCTTTCCTTTTTTAAAAATTTTATTTTTAAGTAATCTCTGCAGCCAACATGGTGCTCAAATTTACAACCCTGTGATTAAGAATTATATGCTATACCAATGAGCCAGCAAGGTCCCCCTAGGGTTTTTCTTTCTTTCCTTTTTTTTCTTACACTTGTATGACTTCTGGGTTGGTTTCAATTGATTGACTTTTCTGCTAATTGTATATCATATTTCTTGCATTTTTACATGGCTGGTATTTATCATTAGATGTCAGACATTCTGTATTTTATCTTGATTGGTGTTGGGCATATTTATATTCCCATAAATACTCTTGAGTTTTGTTTTGAGATGCAGTTAAGTTAGAAACAATTTGATCATTTTTTGTTTGTTTGTTTCTAAGATATTTTAAGTGGCACAGAAGCAGTGTTCAATGTAGGACTGATTATCCCCATTGTAGAGGTAGGAAACTTCTATATCCTCCACCCGATTATGAAGCTCTTCAGCCCTGTGTGAGCACCAGACACTACTCATTTTACTTGTTTGTTTTTATTCCTGGTTTTGATTACTTTCCTCAAATGCACATGCTGATCACCATTCAGCAAAATATGTAATGGGGAGGATCTGCAAAAATCCAGAGTTTATAGTTCTCTCCTCTGCAGTTCTGTCTTCTGAACTCTAGTTGCTTTGTTTACTCTGGGCAATCATTTCTGCCTCCAGAACTCATGGAGTTTGTTGGTCTCCACCTGCTTCTCCTTTTCTGAACTGTGGCCTAGAAACTCTCTCATGGCAGTAATCTGGGGTAATAATAGGATTTATCTCATTTATTCTACAACTGGAATGCCATTCAAGGCACTTCCTAGGGCCTTGCTGAAACTGTTGCCCCATTATTTCTTTTCCTTTTTCTTTTCTCTATTTTCTTTCTATTTTTTTAAATGACTATTTCATGTAGGAAGATCAGGCTGGTTCCTATTACTTCAGTAGGCTGACAAGTGGGTATCCACTTGGGAAAAGAAAATTTGTTTTAATATTCTCATATATTTTGGTCTTATTTAAAAATTCAGAGCTTAGAATGAAAATATTTACAAATCACATATCCAACAAAGGACTTATATCCAAAACATATTTTTAAAAACCTTCTACATCCAACAGTAGGAAAATAATCATCCAATAAAAAAGTGGACAAAAGGCTTAAATAGGTAATTCTTTGGAGAGGATATACTGATGGTGAATAAGCAGATGCAAAGATACTCAACAGCCTTAACAATTAGGAAAATGCAAAGTAATTCCATGAGATCCCACTACCCACCTAGGAGAATATCTAAAATTAAGTTTGAACATGTCAAATATTGGAAAGGATATGGAAGGACTGAAATGCTCATACATTGTTGGTGGAAACACAAAGTGGTACAGCTGCTTTGGAAAGTGACAGTTTCTTAAAAAGTTAAAACACATGCCTACAAATAACTGATATTTCCCTCTTTAGTTATCTAAGAGAAAGAAATATGTGTTTATACTCGTATGTAAATGTTCAGAGAAGCTGTGTTTATAATAAATAAAGCAAGAAACAACCTAAATCCATCAATGGGAGAATGGATAAACAATTGTGGTAAATTTAGAAATAGAATCTTATCCTATTATAAAAAGGAATGAGCTGTTTTAAAAGAATTATGTTGAGTATAATAAAGTAGACATAAATAACCCATGTTACATGATTGTATTTATTAAAATTCTAGAAAATGCAAGTTAATTTACACTGGAAGAACACAGACCTGTGGTTGCTAGGAATTGAGATGGTCTAGTGGCGCTGGGAAGAAAGGATTACAAAATGGCATAAGAAAACTTTTGGGATGTTATATGTGTTCATTATCTTAATTGCAATGATGATTTCATGGATTTATACACATATCAAAACTTGTCAAATGGTACATTTTAAAAATACACTGCTTATTGTATGCCAACTATATCTCAATAAAGCTGTTTAATTTTTTTTAAAAATCAGAGGTTACTATAGATTAGGCATTATGTGGACAATGAGTATATAATGGTGAACAAAGGAGATATATTCTTTGTGACTAGTAATTTCAGTCTGTTGGAGGTAATAAATATATAATTACAAGTTTTGATTAGTACTGTGACTAGAAGAAAGTGCCTGTATTCAATTCCATAATGTAATGTTTAAGTCATTGACAATGGGAGCCACAGATTACATTTTACATCTTCACATCTCATACATCATAGGTTATACAGTAGCCACTCAACAGATGCTTTTTAATTTAATTCATTAGTGTTTCGTGAATGAGAAAAGGTACTGTTCTAGTTACCAAAAAGGTTACTCAATGATATTGAAGATATAAAATACAAACCTGTAAGAATTACAAAGGAATATGATAAATTATGACTTACATATACCTAAGGTGGTGAAACATGATTCTTAATTTGTATTTGTAGATCAGGAAATAATTCTTAAAGGAGCACTGAGCTGAGCCTTAAAAGACAAGTCACATTACGAAAGAAAGATAGTGGGGAAGGGAGATTTTATAAAGAGTGATTAATATATTCAGAATCATGCAGGTGAAAAACATAGGTGACATAAAATCTTAGATGGTTGTAGCTTGAATTACATTCAGTGAAATGGCAAGTTACGAAGGCTTAGAGGTAGCAAGAGCAAGATAAAGGACCGTGTGCTAACTTATTGGTCTATACTTCATGCTAAAAGCTATCAGGAGACAGTAACAACTTAAAGTAGGGGAACAATATAATGAAATTTGTATTCCATAAAATCATTCTGGCATTGAAAAGAATTAATTTCCCAATATGGGAACTGAACAGACTTTTGTAATAATGTAGTAATGAGGTTCAAACGTATAGTAGAGGAACTGAAAAATAAAAAGAAGGGAATAGATTTCAGATGTATTAAGAATTGAAATAGATAGAACTTGGTGACCAACTGAACTTGGGAGTATAGTGGAGAAAGAAATGACTTAGTAGACTAAGTAGAGGAGAATATAATTTAAGGAAACAGTTTCTAAAAGAAAGGGGTAGGTGTGGTATGGAAAAAAGGTGATTAATTCTGACCTGGCTGGTGGATTTGGACATACCTGCATAGAATTCCCTAGTCCTCATTTTCTTTCCTGTAAAAATGAAGTAGCTTTCCAAGTGTTTCCCTGAGTGCCCTTGCATCTCACTCCACTCTGGCAAATGGGAGTTTCTGGGTTTCCCAGGAAGACCTTTACCCCACTATATAAAGAATCATTTGAAAAGAAGCTGACTCCAACTTCTGCCTTTGCAACAAGCTCAATCAACATGCATCTTAGATCTTTAGGTTATGAGAAGCAAGTCTGAAACTCAATTTGAGATGGCAGAACATAAAGAAGGAAAAACTCAGGTTTTGGTAACATGTTTAAATTACTGCTTCAACATTGAAATTTCTCAGGCTCTGAGATTTTTCTGTGAAGTAATACTTACCTACATTTATTTAAGTCACTTTTAATATGATATTTTGTTTCTTTGCAATATTCTAGTATACTTTAATACAGAGAAACACTCTGCAGAGGCAAAGGCAAGGAGCTTTTGGAAAACAAAGTAGATGACAAATACAATTTTAAGAGATATCAGTACCTCAGTGATACAGTCATTATTCCATATAATTCATTTTTAGTAACACAGATTGTATGTCCTATGTTGTCCATTCAACATCCATTACACTCATCTCTAGTTTGCCTCCCTGTAATACAGAGGCTGGGAAGAATAAAAAGACCATTTTCCAAACTTATTTGGTTTCTAGATGTGATTTAGATTCGGCTGATCACATGCATACATAAGATACTGGAAGACAGAAGTGAGATGGAGGCCATGTGGCAGCTTCTTCTGCTATTTCACCTGGCAGACATGGATATTAAGGCATTTGCTGTTTTATGCAATATGTCAACAGTTGTGCCCTAGTTCAGTAACTGGCACCATGAAAGCAGAAAGAGAGGGTACAAACATGAGTTTTGCTGGTGCAGGTTGTAGTACATACGATGTGTTTTGGAGACAAGAGAAAAAACTATATATATATTTTTTTTTTCATCATGGTGCTGTCCTGAATGTCACAGGTATGTGAGTGTATGATTTCCTAATCATGGTGGATTTTAATTGTGGTAGTTCCTGGTTGTGACAATGTAAAAGTCCTGGGGTTTGTAAGTTCATGATCTTAAAAGAAATTTCCTTGGCATGCAGGTTCCCTGGAGTGATTTGAGTAGTTATTCTTGAAAATCAACCTAGCATTTCCTTCTTCAGCCCTCCACTGATTTCTTAAGCTTTTTGATATCCTATAATAATACTAATTAATATATTTTAATATCCTTAAACAGATTCCCTCTTTCTTAAAAACCTACAATAGAATTTTGTTCTACTTAACACTGACAAATACCAAACCATAATTAATTTATCATTATTACACACATTTATGCATTAATTGTATATTTTTTGACTGTTTTTTTCTTCTAGTATTTAATGAAGTGCTAGTCATATGACAAGGTTTATAATCTTATATAGATATTTAAATAAAGATAAATATCTATAAATCTAGTATCATATTCATGTCAATAGTTTTATTTCAAAAAATTCCCTTCTAGAATATAAAAATAGCAACAAAAAAGTATGTTAAACATTCATTGTAAAAGTTTTATGGGGAAATAAATATGAAAGCTGAACTCCTGGCATTTAAAGTGTCAAATGTATTCAGACATTCCTTTGAAGAAGGTAAGCACTACACAGTGTATGTGTTGTTTAATGACAGGTTTACATGATGTCAGAATAACCAGGCCATGAATAAATTAGTGAATACAGGCACAAGTGCCCTAACTGATCTCACTCTTTGTTTATCTACTATTTCTAAATAAAATATTCTAGCAACTTGCAAAGAGTTTCCAGTCCCAAGCTTTTTGTTGGCCATTTCTGGTTTAGTTTGAAAGATATTCTTTAATTTAATTGTGGACAGTCACTGGAAAGAAGAACCCGAAGACAAAAGAAGACAAAATTTGAAATGTTATCCACAGATAGTCATATCTTTTATTTTTTAAAGATTTTATTTATTCATTTGACAGACAGATCACAAGTAGGCAGAGAGGCAGGCAGAGACAGAGAGAGGAGGAAGCAGGCTCCCTGCTGAGCAGAGAGCCCGATATGGGGCTCGATCCCAGGACCCTGAGATCATGACCTGAGCTGAAGGCAGAGGCTTTAACCCACTGAGTCACACAGGCGCCCCAGATAGTCATATCTTTACCATTATTAAACTTCTGCTTCACATCTATCAGTTTATTAGCCACCCAGAAGCAGGGCTGTCCTCTTATACTTAAGCAGAGAAAGTGGAATTCAGTCAATTTTGAGGAATTATGCATAGTGGTTAAGTCCTTTATCATTGTGCTCTGACTATACTGGTTCAAATCCCAAATCTATCACTTACTAGCCAAGTGACCCTGAGTGGCTTAATTAACTTCTTGGAGGCCGAATTTCTATACCTATTAATTATCTATCAATTCTTCTGCATCTACTCATGTTTCTAAATAATTATAGGAGGATAAGCCCCATAGGAGTTACATAAAGATTAAATAATTTTCTTTTCTCCTAAAGCACTTGGCCTAGTGCTTGTCACATAGGAATAGATTTAATAAAGTCTAGTTATTTAAATTATTGAGGAGCTCCCTTATTTGAAACATCTCTCTCACAGTTCTGTTAGTTATTCCAATCAATAATTTTAGCATTAATCTATAAATGTTATCTGAAGAAGATGTGTATTTAAATTTCATTTAGGCATTAAGTTATAACAAATGCTTTCACTCTACTTGTTTAAGTGCTTGTGTCAGAGGATATAATATCCACCTACAGAAAACTCTGACCATATGATGCAGGCATATATTTTGAATGGAGCAAAGAAGGGTGAGAATATATTATAACTATGGGGATATGAGAGGGAGAATTACAAAGAAAGGAGAAATGTTAGGTCACTGTAAAAGAATTCCACTTAATTCAAATTTTTTAACAATGGCAATGATAATAATAGAAAATTTGAGTGTCTAAGCAAGTTAATAGAAATGTATCAAGAAATATGATTTTAAGTACTCAGAAAACTAGATTTAAGGCATAATAACTAGCAGTGATGTCTTATTTGATATTTCAGATATAAATGTAAGGATCATTGATCTGATAATTAAGCAATTTACAAAATGTTCTTCTTAAAGTATATTTACATAAAAAAGTTACAGTGATTTC
This sequence comes from Lontra canadensis, assembly GCF_010015895.1. Classification (NCBI taxonomy): domain Eukaryota; kingdom Metazoa; phylum Chordata; class Mammalia; order Carnivora; family Mustelidae; genus Lontra; species Lontra canadensis. Next base: position 112,852,460 of record NW_022630995.1, read on the forward strand.
AATTAGTCTTCTAGTTGACTTTTTTGCATTTCTATGGCAAGACTTAATTAATTTTCAATGAACTGCCCAGGAGCACTTGTTAAGGTATTATAGGTATTACAGAGGCACTGAATATATTAATTTTTTCTGACTTGAGAAGTTAATATATTATTCTAGCAAGGTTTTTAGACAATTAATTAAAAGTGCTTAACAAGGCAGCACATTGCAAAGTACTTAAGGTAATCACTAAAGTAAGACATTAGCAAAAAAACACAAAAGGAAAAAGAACATATACCTTGATCACAGCAACAAAACAAATATCTTTGTTACACCAAATAAATGTGCTTTAAAAAATCTTTCAGTTTCTAAAATTGTTGGACACTATCAGTCACAGTTTGGATTTCATCATAAAAGGTGCACTGGTATTGCTGTAAATGTGTTATGTTCTGATAATACAGTCAGTAACTAATGTTGCCCCATGAACAGAACAGAGATATGACTTAATTGCTTTGCACCTCCATTTACACTTTCTCAATATGTTTAATCATAATTTTCAAACATCAATCACAATATCACATTAATTTCTTTCTTGGAACAAAATATTTGTAATTTTTCTGTCATCATGGGGTCCATGTCCTTAATATCTTTGAAAGCTGGACATATGTTCTGAAGAGAGAAATTGTTATAAATAAATGCTTACAGAAATTTATGTTGTTTAGATTTATTTTGAACACGCTTATTATGGCTAATATCAAAGAGTGTGATTTAGTTCTTCATAGAAAGTTATAATTTAGAGTTAGAAAACATTTTGAATATTTGTACTCATAAATATTTACTGTGTGAACAAAAAGGCACTCATTTTATGGAGGGGATGTCAGTGGTTTTTCTGTTTTGCAGGTTTTCTTTTAAATACCAATTTACCTCAATAAAGCTTTTATTTTTTAATTTTTATTATTCTTTTTAGTTAGTCCAAGGTAAAAGGGGAAAAAAATGAGTTTACAGACATAGCTAACACTAGCACAGTTTACAGATAGAGCTAACACTAGCACTTATTCATTCCACTTCTCTTTTCAGTATAATTTGAAGGGTTTTTAAAGTTTTTAGTTTAATCCCATTTAGTGAACATCGAGTGTAGTATTAGTTTCAGGTGTGCAATATAGTGATTCAACACTTCCATACAACACCCAGTGCTTATCACACCTTAAACTCCATCACCTTTTTAACCCATTCCCCCACCTCTGGTAACCATAGGTTTGTTCTCTGTAGCTAAGAGTTTATTTCATGGTTTGCTTCTTTCTCTCTCTCTCTCTTTTTTTCACCCCTTTGCTTGTTTGTTGTGTTTCTTAAATCCACATATGAGTGATTAAAATTTACTACACTATAGCTCCATTCATGTCATAGCAAATGGCAAGATTTCATTCTTTTCTGTGGCTGAGTAATATTCCGTGTGTGTGTGTGTGTGTGTGTGTATGTATCATGTCTTCTCCATCTATCCATTGGTCGATGGACACACTTGTGCTTTTTCCATAATCTGGATTTTATAGATAATGCTGCTGTAAACATCAGGGAGCATGTATCCCTCTGAATTAATATTTTTGTATTCTTTGGGTAAATACTTGGTAGTACCATTGCTAAGTCAAAGGGTAGTTCTATTTTTAACTTTCTGAAGAACCTCCTTACAGAACAGCTGCACCAGTTTACCTCCCCACCAGCAGTGAAAGAGGGTTCATCTTTCTCCACATCCTCACCAACACTTGTTTCTTGCATTTTGATTTTAGCCATTCTGACAGGTGTTAGTTAATGTCTTATTGTGGTTTTGATTTGCATGTCCCTGATAATGAGTGATGTTGAGCATCTTTTCATGTGTCTGTCGGCCATGTGTATGTCTTTTTTTTTTTTTTAAGATTTTATTCATTATTTTTGTGAGAAAGAGAGAACAAGCTCATAGAAGCAGAGAAGGGGCAAAGGGAGAAGCATACTCTCTGCCAGGCAGTGAGCCAGATGTGGGACTTGATCCCAGGACCCAGGATCATGACCTGAGCTGAGGCAAACACCTAAACAACTGAGCCACCCAAGCATCCTATCTTGTTTGGAAAAATATGTGTTCATGTGTTCTGCCCATGTTTTAATTGGATTATTCATTTTTCTGGGTGTTGAGTTTTACAAATTTTTTATGTATTTTACATACTCACACTTTATTGGATATGTCATTTGCAAATATCTTTAGTATTTAGTATTTAGTATTATTGATTGTTTCCTTGGCTGTGCGGAAGCTTTTTATTTTGACAAATTCCCAATAGGTTATTTCTGCTTTTGTTTCCCTTGCCTCAAAAGACATATCTAGAAAGAAGTTGCTACAGGCAATGTCAAATAGGTCACTGCCTGTGTTCTCTAGAATTTTTATGGTTTCAGGTCTCATATTTATGTCTTTAGTCCATTTTGAATTTATTTTTATGAAGTAGCAGAAAGAGAAAGTGAGGAATCAATCCCATTTACAATTGCACCAAAAACAAGAAAATACCTACAAATAAACCTAACCAAAAAGGTGAAAGACCTGTACTCTGAAAACTATAGAAGACTTATGAAAAAAATTGAAGATGGTTCAAAGAAATAGAAAGACATTCCATACTCAAGGATTACAAGGACAAATATTGTTAAAATGTCTATACTACCCAAAGCAATCTACACATTTAATGCAATACCTATCAAAATACCATGAGCATTTTTGAAAGAGTTAGAAAAAACAATCTTAAAATTTGTATGGAACCACAAAAGACCCAAAATAACCAAAGCAACTTTGAAGAAGAAAAGTAAAGCTGGAGGTATCGCAATTCCAGACTTTAAGACATATTACGAAGAAAGTATGTGACCAAGAAAGTATGGTATGGGCACAAAAATAGACACATAGATCAATGGAACACATAGATCAATGAAACAGAATAGAAAACCCAGAAATGAACCCATAACTATATGGGGTCAATTAGTCTTTGACAAATCTGGAAGGAATATCCAATAGGACACCTGGGATACATGATGGGAGATTGCTCACTCTTTGGAGAGGGCTTTCTAGATAGCAGTGGGCTGAAACTCCCCTCTCCAGGGAAGAGGGAGGGGGCTGGTACCGTTTATCTCCCCTACCTCTCAGCATAAACTAACTTCACTTAGCAACAGAGCACTAACAGTAGTGACCTAAACTCCTTACACAGCCCTGTTCCTCTGTGCTCTGCAGGTGTTGCTTTTCTTGGGCAAGTGTGCCTGAAAACCAGAGCAGTGGGCCCATTCCCCAGAAAACCAGCACAAACACCCAGCACACACTGTATCTACTAACCATAGAGTTCTGCAAATCTTCAGCTCTAGTGCAAACAGCATCAGGTCTCTTTTAGCAAGCAGACTAGAACACACTTAGTTAAAATGCACCACACTCTGGCTGAGGTTCAAACACTCCCCACTACAGGCAAAGGGAAACTCTGTAGAGGAGTGATTTGAGGGATAAAGCAGGCAAAACAGCAGCAGAGCATACACAACATATACCAGCAACACTTCTTAAGCACTAGAGTCTGGACAGTATATGACCTCTTCCTTATAAAACCATCACTCTCAGGAGCAGAAAACATAACAGATTTTCCTAACATTCAGAAGACAGAAACACAGACAAAATGCCAAAGGGAGGAATTCAACCCAAAACAAAGAATAAGAAAAGGTCACAGCCAGGAATCTTATCAAAACAGATATAAGTAATATGCTTAACCCAGAATTTAAGGCAACAATCATAAGGATACTAGCTGGGCTTGAGAAAAGCATAGAAGAGACCAGAGAGTTTCTTCCTGCAGAGATTAAAGACCTTAAAACTAGTCAGACTGAAATACAACATGCAATAACTGAGGTTCAAAACTAACTAGATGTAATAACAACAAGGATGAAAGAAGAATAAATAATATGAATAAATGATATAGAAGATAAAATTATGGAAAATAATGAAGCTGAAAAGAAGAGGGAAAGAAAAATATTAGATCATGAACGTAGATTTAGGGAATTTAGTGACTCCGTAAAATGTAATAACATTCATATCATAGAAGTCCCAGAAGAAGAAGAGAGGGAGAAGGGGGCAGAAGGTTTATTTGAGAAAATTATAGCTGAAAAATGCCTAATCTGGGGAAGGAAACAGACATCCAAATCCAGAAGCACAGAGAACTTCCATCAATATCAATAAAATCAGGCCAACACCAAGACATATAGTTCAATTTGCAAAATACAGAGATAAAGAAAAAGATCTTAAAAGCAGTAAGAAAAAAGAAGTTCCTAACTTACAAGGAAAGACAAATAAGGTTAGCAACAGATCTCTCCACAGAAACTGGACACGTAAGAGGAGAGTGGTATGATATATTCAATGTGTTGAAGGGGAAAAATATGCAGTCAAGAATACTCTATCCAACAAGGCTGTCACTTAGAATAGAAAGAAAGATAAAGAGTTTCCCAGACAAAAACTAAAGGAGTTTGTAACCACTAAAGCAATCTTCAAGAAATATTAAAGGGGACTGCCTGAGGGGGAAAGAAAGACAAAAAACAAAAAAGTAACAAAGATTTAGATGGAACAGAGAAAATCTCCAGAAACAATGAAAAAACAAGTAATAAAATGACACTGAATTCATATATGTCAATAATCACTCTGGATATAAATGAACTAAATATTCCAATCAAAAGACATAGGGTGTCAGAATAGATTTAAAAACAAGACCCATCTATATTCTACCTATAAGAGACTCATTTTACACCTAAACTTACTCGAGATTGAAAGTGAAGAGATGGAGAACAATTTGTCATGCAAAGGATGTCAAAAGAAAGGCAGAGTAGCCATACGTATATCAGACAAACTAGATTTTGAAACAAAGATTGTAATAAGAGATAAAGAAGGACACTATCTTATAATAAAGAAGTCTACCTAACAAGAAGATTAAACAATTATTACTATTTATGCTAACTTGGGGACACCCAATTATGTGAAACAATTAATAACAAACATAAAAGAACACATTGATAATAATACAATAATAGGGGAATTTAACACCTCACTTATATTAGTGAACAGATCATCTAAGCAGAAAATCAACAAGGAAACAATGGCTTTGAATGACATACTGAACCAGATGGACTTAACAGATATATTCAGAACATTTCATCCTAAAGCAACAGAACACACACTCTGTTGGGGTGCACATGAGACATTCCCCAGAATAGATCATATACTGGTCACAGATCAGGACTCAACAAGTACAAAAAATTAATATCATACCATGCATATTTTCTGGCCACAATGCTATCAAACTCGAAGTGAACTACAGGAAAAAAATTTGGAAAGACCACAAATACATGCATGTTAAAGTACATCCTACTAAAGAATGATTGGATAACCAGGAAATTAAAGAAGAAATAAAAAATACATGGAAACAAATGATGATGAAAACATGATGATCCAAAACCTTTAGGATGCAGCAAAGGAGGTCTTAAGAGGGAAATGTATAGTAATACAGGCCTACGGCAAATAGCAAGAAAAATCTCAAACAACCTAACCTTACACCTAAAGGACCTAGAAGAAGGAACAACAAATGAAAACTAAGGCCCTCAGAAGAAGGGAAATAATAGATTAGAGCAGAAATAAATGATATAGGAATAAAAAGAAACAATAGAACACATCAATGGAACCAGGAGCTTGTTCTCTGAAAGAATTAATAAAATTAATAAACCCCAGCCATACTTATTAAAAATAAGAGAGAAAGGACTCAAATAAATAAAATAATGAATTAAAAAGGAGCAATTACAACCAATACCATAGAAACACAAACAATTCTAAAAGGATATTATGAAATATTATGGGAAATTATATGCCAAAAAATTAGGTAATAGGAAGAAGTGGATAAATTCCTAGAAATATATAAACTACCAAAACTGAAACAGGAAGAAACAGAAAATTTGAATGGATAACCAGCTAAGAAATTGAATTACTCAAAAATCTCCCAACAAACAAAAGTCCAAGGCCAGACAACTTCCCAGGAAAATTCTATCAAAAACATTTAAAGAAGAGTTAATACCTGTTCTCTCAAATGGTTCACAAAAATAGAAATGGGAAGAAAATTTCCAGATCATTCTATAAGACCATCATTACCTTGATTCCAAAACAAAAGATCCCACTAAAAAAGAGAATGACAGGCCAATATCCCTGATGAATGTAATCACAAAAGTTCTCAACAAGATACTAGCAAATGAAATCCAATGGTACATTGTAAGAATCATTCACCATGATCAAGTGGGGGTTATTCCTGAGCTACAAAGGTGGTTCAATATTCACAAGTCAATCAATGTGATACACCACATAATAAAAGAATGGATAAGAACCATATTTTTCTCAGGCACCTGGGTGGCTCAGTCAGTTAAGTGTCTGCCTTGAGCTTAGGTCATGATCCCAGAGTCCCAGGATCAAGCCCCACATTGCTCTCCCTGTTCAGTGGGGAGTCTGCTTCTCCCTCTGCTCCCCACCCTGCTTGTGCTCTCTCTTGTTCTCCTTCAAATAAATAAATAAAATCTTTTTTAAAAAGAACCATATGATCTTCTCAATAGATTGATAGAAAACATTTGACAAAACACAGCATCCATTATTGATAAAAACTCTCAACAAAGTAGAGATTGAAGGAACATAACTCAACATCTTAAAGGACATATATGAAAGAACCACAGCTAATATCATCTTCAATGAGGAAAAACTGAGAGCTTTTCCTCTATGGTCAGGAACAAGACAGGGATGTCCATGCTTAGCATTGTTATTTAACATAGTATTGGAAATCCTTGCCTCAACAATTGGGCAAAAAAAAGAAGTAAAAGGCATTCAAATTGGCAAGGAAAAAGTAAAACTTTCAGTGTTTGCAGATTACATGATAATCTATGTAGAAAACCTCAAAGACTCCACCAAAAAAATTGCTAGAACTGATACACAAATTCAGTAAAGTCATGAATACAAAATCAACACACAGAAATCTGTTGCATTTCTATACAACAATAATGAAGCAGCAGAAAAAGAAATCAAGGAATCAATCCATTTACAATTGCACCCAAAACAATAATATATCTAGGAAGAAGCTTAATCAAAGAGGTCTGTACTCTGAAAACTATAGAACTCATAATGGAAGATCACACAAGGAAATGGGAAGACATTCAGTGCTCATATATTGGAAAAACAAATATTGTTTTATGGTAAAATGTCAATGTAATTTCTATCAAAATACCATTTTGATACCAGCATTTTTCACAGAGCTGACACCAACAATCCTAAAATTTGTATGAAACCACAAGAAAACACCAAGCAGCCAAAGCAATATGAAAAAGAAAAGAAAAGCTGGAGACTTCACAATTCTGGACATCAAGCAATAGTATCAGGATAGTCCTGGCACAAAAATAGACACATAGATCAATGGAACTGAATAGAAAACCCAGAAATGGACCCACCCAACAATATGGCAATTATCTTTGACAAAGCAGGAAAGAATATACAATGAAAAAATGTCAACAAATGATATTGGGAAAACTGGAGAGCAACATGCAAAAGAATGAAACTGGACCACTTTCTTATACCGTACACACAAATAAATTAAAAATGGATGAAAGAGTTAAATGTGAGACTTCAAACCACAAAAATCTTAGAGGAGAACACAGGCATCAACCTTTCTGACATTGACCACTGCGAATCTTACTAGATATGTCTCCAGAAACAAGGGAAACAAAAACAAAGCTAAATTATTGGGACTTCATCAAGATAAAAAGCTTCTACACAGTAAAGGAAACAATCCACAAAACTAAAAGGCAACCTTTGGAATGGGAGAAGATATTTGCAAATGACATACATGATAAAGGGTTGCTATCCAAAATCTATAAAGAACTTACCAAACTCAACACCAAAAAAAAAAAAATAATCAAGTTAAGAAATGGGCAGATGTTATGGGCATACATTTCTTTTTTTTTTTTTTTTTTCCAAAGAAGACATATAGATGGCTAACAGACACGTGAAGAGGTGGTCAATATCCCTCATCATCAGAGAAACGTAAATTAAAGCTACAATGAGATACCACCACACACCTGTCAGAATACCTGAAATTAGCAACACAAGAAACAACAGATGTTTGGTGAGGATGTGGAGAAAGGGGAACCTTCTTCCACTGCTGGTGGGAAGGCAAACTGCTGTAGCCACTCTGGGAAACAGTATGGAGTTTCCTCAAAATGTTAAAAAATAGAACTACCTTATGATCCAGCAATTACATTACTAGATATTTACCCAAAGGAAACAAAAGCACTGATTTAAAAGGATACACTCAATGTTTATAACAGCATTATTAACAATAGCCAAATTATGGAAAGAGGCCAGATGTCCATCAACTGATAAATGCATAAAGAAGAAGTAGTATATATACACAATGGAATATTACTTAGCCATGAAAGAGAATGAAATCTTGTCATTTGCAATGATGTGGATGGTGCTAAAGTGTATTATGCTAAGTGAAATAACTCAGAGAAAGACAATACCATATGATTTCACTCATATATGGAATTTAATAAATGAAACAGATGAACATAGGGGGAACATGTTATCTGAATCTCATCTCTTCTTTTCTCTTTCTTCCTGTGATAGATATCTTCCCAGTATGAAGTACACAGTTCTTGGAAGGGTTTTGTTCATACAAGCTGGGAACATCCCTTACTCACTGTATTAGGCAGTGTTCTCCAGAGAAATAGAACTAATAGAACTAACAGGAGAGATTATATATATATAGTTGCATACACATTGGACCTCTGAACTTTCTAATGTGATTGATTAATTATTTCCCAACTGTATCTTCTTTGAGTAGAAAGAAAAAATACGTCCCTGACATATAACGCCATTAATGCTACTAGTTTCTTTTCCACACTTCTACTTGTGCCTTTTAATGAAATATGAATTTTGTTTGGGGTTTTGCAATGAGCAAACATAGTTCACAGAATAAAAAATGGTTATTCTTTCAATGTTTTTGAATTAAAGTGTTTTTTTCCCAAATAGAGCCCCCAAACCAGGTGATGTCTGTCACACATTGCAACTTGAATAGGGCAGAGACATTTATTTTGTGATCCTTTTAGGCAGAACTGTCTAGGAACTGATAGCCCAAAGTCAAGCTTCAGTCTTTTCTGGAAAGTAAACAATGAATCTTTTTGAAGCATTTGACAAGAAAACAATTGTTTCCAGCAGAAAGAACATAAATGTAGGATGTGTACATTATAGTGTACATGTCAAAACTCAGAAACTATAGTGGCTTTTGCCTCTAACCTGGGTGATCCTGAACTGATAGTTGAGGGTCTTTTAACTGAAGTTGATGCCAGAGTATGCTATTCTTTACTCTTGAGAAAAGACTTGTGGCCTTAGAAGTATTTTTTGCTCAATCTCTTCTGAAAGAAGAAGCACTGTTCAGCAGATTTAATAAGACACAACTCATTATGTAAAATTTAGGTTTTCAACTTCATATTTCCCACTAAATGCATATTATTTTTCCACTAAGCAATTGACTTCCAAAAACATCAGAGAATGTTTGTCTAATCAGAACCTGATATAATGCTTAACCCAGGGTAGTTCCTCTATAAATGCTTGTTGAATTGAACTGAATTTACCCGTTTTATTTAAGAGTAAATTAGATTTTCCTGCTTATAAATTTCAAAAAGGACATTAAATTTATGTGATCAAATTTAAACTGGGAACAAAGAGTAAGGATGTGATATTTTGAGTGATCTTTATTCCTGCTAGTATATGAAACTGGGAAAGGAAATGTAAAAAAAGTTCTAAATGCTTTTCTTAGTTCAGGAAAAAAAGCACAAAGTGAAGGGAAGCACTACTGTATAGAATTGTGGAAGTAATCACCAATTAAGAGTCATCACTAGCTACATAAATAAAAAACAAATATTAAACAACAAATAAACTTGGGACAAAATTTTTTGTGGCCTAATTAAGTCTTATTTCTTTTTTTTAAATATTTTTTACTATAAAAGATGTCCCTCCTGTTAAGACTCCCTTAAATATATTAGCTTAGTGCATGTAAACTGAGTAATTCTATAGAATGCCATTGACTTACATGTCATTTTTTTCATCAAATAGCATATTATTTGATACAAATAAGTATCATCTAAATTATTTGCAAAGATTCAGGAACTTAACATAGTAAGAATGTGTTTATTTTGGATGCTAAGACATTAAAGTTAATAAAAATTCACTATTCAAATAGGATACATGAACCTAGATGAACATAAAATGTGACCTTTTGTTTTTCCAGATTTAATAGATTGTCCATAAGCACACATTTGTGAATTTTAATGAATGCTTATAAACTCAGGTCAACGAATAATTCATAAAAATTCACTAATGATTTATGAGAATTTCACCATGGGTAAGTATCAACTTGAAGAGATTTGTATTGGAAATATTTTAGAATCAATATAGTAATATCACAGTTATTTAGATGAAGTCTCCATTCTAATTGTATATTATTAGCCTATCTAAAAATATTACTTTTTCTTCAAGTATTTTATAATTTTAGTTAACAAAGTCAGACACTATGAAAGCCTGCTTATTTTACTGTATACACCATGCAATCAATAGATTCATAAAATCCAAAACTTAGATTTTCTCCCCATACATATTTATATGGAGACATCCTGGTGCTATTATTTAATTCGGTCTTTGGGCTGACTTTCTTTTATTGTCATCTACTGCCTTGTTTTTGAATCTGTATCTAGTCCCTCTGATGGATTCCCTACCTTCTGCCTTAAACAGTCATTTAGACTAAATGGAGGCTCTGAGATGGAGAGGGGAAATGTGTTATGGCACTAAGATGGAAATATACTTGAATAGTTCTTAAAATATGAGAAATTTGACAGAGGAATGTTAGTTCATTTAGCAATTATTATTATTATTATTATTTTTATCTCATTATTTTAGTCACACCATGATTTATTCATTCAACATCGCAGGTTTTTTTGTTGTTGTTGTTATTTCTATCAGTTCTTTATTTTTTTAAATTATTTATTTCTTTTCAGCATAACAGTATTCATTGTTTTGGCACCACACCCAGTGCTCCATGCAATCTGTGCCCTCCCTAATACCCACCACCCACCACCCCCAACCTCCCACCCCCTGCCTCTTCAAAACCCTCAGGTTGTTTTTCAGAGTCCATAGTCTCTCATGGTTTAGCAATTATTTTTAAAACATCAACTGATTATGAGTTCCTGGATCAGGTACTAGGAATTATAAGATGAACCAAAAACAAATATGATCCTCAAAGAGGTCACAGTCAGAGAAAAGATAAACATTTACTAAGTTATTAGATTATAACACCAAAGTATATAATAGATGTGGTTACCAGACACTGAGAGAAGATAAAAGGAGGGATGAACCATAAGAAATTTTAAGACAAGTAGTAAAATATTTGATTACATGGATTGTAAACACTTCTAAATATTAATTTTCCATATACATTAAATACTTCACTCATATATATTTGTGACAAATTTAAATGTTAACTTATTTCATTTTTTTATCCCAACACTTTTGTAAATGATATATATTTCTGGCTTTAGTATCCTAACAACTTAAAACTAACTTAATTTTATTGTAAATTATTGCATGAATGATTATTAGGTGATTCTGTTGAAAAATAAATTATTTACCTTCCACAGACTAACAAAATTGTTTTGTAGGTATATATACTCAATTTAGAAGACTTTCTGGTTTTAGATTCATTAATTTATTTTTTCCCTAGAGCCACTGTTCAGACCACGGCAAGTGAGTGTGTTTTAAGAAGAGACTCTCAAGGATATATGAAAGAAAAGTTGGGAAAATGTGTAAGTTTGTCTATAGAGTTTTTCTTTAAAAAATAGCTTTGTTGAGGTATGCTTGATTCACAAAACCTACACATATTTAATATATATAATTTGATAAGTTTGGACATATGTACATACCCATGGAACCATCACCAAAACCAAGGAATTAGACATAGCCATTGCAACCAAAAGTTTCTGTGTGTCCAATTTTTTTTTTTGTTATTTTATGTATGTCTATCTACATAAGATCTAGTCTCTTATCAAATGTTTAAGTGTATACTAGAGTATTGTTAACTGTAGGCTCTATGCTACAGCAGATCTCTAGAACTAATCATCTTGCATAACTGAAAAGACACCAAGTGAACCACCTCACTTGCTACCAGCATCCCTTGCTAACCAGCATTCTGTCCTCTATTCTCTATTCTTTGAGTTTGATTATTTTAGGTATCTCATAAAGTGGAATCATGAAATATTTGTTTTTCCTCAGCTGCCTTATTTCACTTAGCATAATGTCCTCAAGTTTCATTCATGTCACAAATGGCAGGGTTTTCTTTATTTTAAAGTCTGGATAATGTTCCATTGTATGTAGTTATATTTTTTTTATCCATTCTTATGTTGATTAACAGTTAGGTTGTTTTATGACTTGGCTATTCTGAACAGTGCCCCCATTGAACATGGGAGCATAGATATCTCCTTGAGATCCTAATTTCAGTTCTTTGGGGCATTTACACAGAAGTGTTATTCATTGGTGGATTGTATGATAGCTCTATTTTTAGGTTTTTGAGGAAATTCTATACGGTTTTCAGTATGTTTTCATATTGCACCATTTTACACTCCTACCAAGAGTATAGATGGGTTCCTATTTCTCCACATCTTTAGAAACAATTTGTTTTATTTTGGTTTATTTTTGCTATTGAACTGTAAGAGTTCCTTATCATTTTGGATATTAGCCCTTTGCCCCCTATCAAATATATGATTTGCAAATACTTTCATTCTGAGGGTTGTCTTTTTTCTTTTTTTAAGATTTTATTTATTTATTTGAGAGAGAGAGAGAAAGAGTGAGAAAGAAAGTACGTGAGAGGGGAGAAGGTCAGAGGGAGAAGGAGATTCCCCACATTGCTGGGAGCCAGATACGGGACTTGATGCTTGGTCTCTGGGGGTTTTCTTTTTAAAATATCTGGAAAGTGGAGCAAAATGGAGAGGGTAATTAATGGTAAAAATATTCTATGATTGTATTTTCATCTTTAAAATAATTCAGAATAAAATTGTTTTAGCTAAATTAGTTTATTGCTTTTTTGATCTTCTGGCATAAATTCCTAGATTTACTGCCCACTTGGCCACAAAGAGAAGACAAGTAGAAATTTGCAAATGAAAACATTATAATAACTGTATTAAAATGTTACCTTTTTGAGCCCTTAGAAAGAGGACTTATATTTGATACATTGTTTTGATACATTTGATAACATTGATTTGATACATTCATACATTGTTCTCAATGTATACTTGGCATAGAAACTTGTTTACATTAGAGCTTTCATCCCTTCCCTTAGCATATTTGACTTTTTTTTCTTTTTTTTAAAGATTTTTATTTATTTATTTGACAGAGAGAGATATCACAAGTAGGCAGAGAAGCAGGGGAAGGAGGGAAGCAGGCCCCCTGCTGAGCAGAGAGCCCCACATGGGGCTTGATCCCAGGATGCTGGGATCATGACCTGAGCTGAAGGCAGAGGCTTAAACCACTGAGCTACCCAGGTGCCCCAGCATATTTGACTTCTTAAATTCTACCAGAACTCTTTTATTTTTTATATTTGGGAAATTTGCTATTAATATATAAATACATTGTGTTTGTTTGTTTTATATTTATAAGCTATCTGATATCTTAACATAATACCTATACGTCTCATAAATTATCACTGAAACCTACAAATGTTCAGTAATGCTGGAATGGCCAGCAATCTCTGTACTGATGGATAAAAGATTACTATAAACTTTGTTGTGAAAAAGTAGAGAAGGTAAAGAGATGAATGCAGAGATGAAGACCCTTTGCTTTTCTTCTCTCTGGCTTGTATTGGTCCTGCAGGACAATCACAAATCCTTATTACTGTTTCTCAAAGCACATGACCTGGGACAAGGGGTCTGACCTAAACTGGAAGGACCTGTTTACAGATCCTTATTTTTATAAGATATGCTAATATGCACAGTCTACTAAACATAGCCTAAAAGACAATGCATACATCTCTTAGATCACAGGGCAGCTGTTTGGGTTAAGAAAGCTTCCCAGAAGGTAAGTCCTCTGTCATTCCAATGGCAGGGTGGTCACCACAGGCCTCTGCATTCCAAAAGCCCACAGCCTTCTCTGAAACCTTCCATGCCCACAGTGGCCTCTGTGTTACATTTTAGCAAGCTAAGTATTATGGCGATTTCATGCTCTACATTAACCCCAACTCAGTAAATCTTCAAATGCGGGTGTATGCTCATCATCAAGTATAGCTTTCATCCTTTCCTTGCTATTAGAAAATAAACAGGTAGACATCACATGAAGTAAATAAAAAAGTAAAGTAAATTTCCACAAATAAACCACATTACACTTTTTCTGTCAATAAGCTTCCCTTCTTCCCTCAGACCCAGGAAAAATTAAGGAAAACTCTAATGGAAAATTTACTAATACCTACCTATGATCTACCTAATAAAGGAAAATCTGCTGTTTCTTTTTCTACCTAATGTCATTTTTTTGGTAGCACTGAATATGAAATGAAATGGTCAGATGTAGAAGTAGAATAAAGATTTTAAATTACTTAAAGATCTCAACAACAATTAAATTCACTTACTATCTAAAGAAATACAAAAATGCATCAATACAACCACATTTGATATGAATATAAGCAACATTAGTCTATTGCTAGTATTTAATTATACTGGCCAATGATATTCATTCAAAGCAAGATTTCAGAATGGTCTTCTGGCTTCCATAATTCTGAGCAAAAGACCACATGGAGTTCCAGCATATTTCCTTGGGAAAAAAAAAAAAAAAAAGCCTGAACATCACCCTTAAAACATTTATTAATGAATGAATATTTGCTTTAGGACACTGGAAAAAGGCACAATGAGTGAAACTTTTTCATGGCTTAGCATAGAAACTATGTTTTATCAATAGCTTTAGCGGCATAACAAATCACTCTCCAAAATCCAGTTTCTTAAACAACATTCATTTATTGTTTCCTATGAATCTGTGTGTTGATTGGACTGGTCTGCTGATATAGATCATCTCTACATCTTTGGTCAGCTGGTAGGTCATCTAGGCTGGTTGATCAGGATAGCCTCATACTTCCATCTGTCAATGGAAGCTACATATTAGTGGAGGTTATGGCAATGTTATGATTATTTTTTCTCCTCAGGCAACAGGCTACCCCAGGCTTTTTCACAAATGGAAGGGAGAGTATAATTTCAATAGCACCAAGAAGGGGCAAATTCCAACACTGAAACATTTTTCAAGTTTCTGTTTGTGTTCTATATGCTACTTTTTTATTAGCCAAAACAATTTGCCTGGCAATACTCAGAATCGTTATGGGAGGCAACTGAGGGCATAGATACTGGGACAGGTGATTACATGTAACAATCTATGAGCACTTTTATACCTTTAGATAGTTGATTTTTCCCACAAAAATACATTATATTTTGCAAAAGGCTAGAATGGTGTGGAAAGGAGTCTGTATGAGGACTTAGCTTCAACAACAGAGTGAAACTAATAATGAAAAATGAAGCCAACATTACTGGGTATTGTCCATGACCGGTATACAAACTGATGTTTTCCCTCAAAAATTGTTTTCTTCTCTATTTTGGTCCCTGTGTAAACAGTTATAAGCTATTAAGTGCCTGAGTGGTTTGAAATATGAACTGATCCAAATAATCAGTGCCAACAGGCTAGGAAATAATAGCCAGCTGACCAAATATGGTATGCAGATAGAAATAAATTATGATTTCTGAAACTCCTGGAAACTTTTGAAAATTAGTTTCAGAATGAAATGTGGCATCTGTCCAGATGGCATTTAAACAATTAATAATGTCGTAAATCATTACTTTCTCTTTTTTTAGATGGGAAAAAGTTTACTCCAGTCTACCATCATTATCCAGTAAACAATGAAACTTTAGAATGGTAAACCATCCACCAAACTCCACAATCATTTGTTTTTATTATTCATACTTTTAAAAATTGATTTATATGATTCAATTTCTATAATTCAATGTATCTTTGCATAATGGAAATATTAATGCTGATATAATAGGTTAATTGCAGGAAATTCTTAATGAATATTTTTGACATTTTAAAACTGAAATATGCTGTATACCTTTTGTTCTATTGCAATTAGGTGCATTCTTAAGAAACCATTCATTAACAAATCAATATCACTGGGGTGCCTGGGTAGCTCACTGGGTTAAGCCTCTACCTTTGACTCAGGTCATGATCTTAGGGTTCTGGGATTGAACCCCACCTCAGGCTCTCTGTTCAGCAGGGAGACTGCTCCCCCCCCGCCTGCCTCTCTGCCTCCTTGTGATCTCTCTCTCTGTCAAATAAATAAATAAAATCTTTAAAAGAAAAGCACAAATCAATATTGTAATATAAATTGTTTGAGTAGAAAAAGGCTTTAAACATTATACAGTTTTTAACCCATTGCTTTGGTAAAAAATATGGAAAGCCACTTCAAAATAATATGTTTATGTGGCAAAACACAGCATTTTTTCCAAAATAGAGCAAGATATCCAGAAGATTCTAATCCTAAACTGAGTAACAACAGTGTTTATTATAATCAAGAAATATCCCGGAGGAGTCAAGATGGTGGAGAAGTAGCAGGCTGAGACTACTTCAGGTAGCAGGAGATCAGCTAGATAGCTTATCTAAAGATAGCTTATCTAAAGCAAACACCTACAAATCCAACGGGAGACAGAAGAGAAGAAGAACAGCAATTCTAGAAACAGAAAATCAACCACCTTCTGAAAGCTAGGAATGGCAGAGAAGTGAATCCAAAGCAACGGGAAGATAGACCGCGGGGGGAGGGGCCGGCTCCGGGCAAGTGGCGGAGCAACGGAGCACAAAATCAGGACTTTTAAAAGTCTGTTCCGCTGAGGGACATCTCCAGAGGCTTAACTGGGGTGAAGCCCACGCCGGGTCAGTGTGGCCTCAGGTCCTGCAGGGTCCCAGAAGGATCGGGGGTGTCTGAGTGTCGCAGAGTTTACAGGTATTAGAACAGGGAAGGGGCTACAGAGACAGAGCCGAGGAGTGAGCTCTCAGCTCGGGGTTACCTTGAACTGGTCCCAGGCTCGGTCAGCTTGGAGCACGGCCAGGGGCCAGGGTGACGGGAGTAATTGGGTGCTGCTCTCTGAGGTCGCACTGAGGAGTGGGGCCACGGGCTCTCGGCTCCTCCAGGCCAGAGACTGGGAGTCCGCCATCTTCATTCCCGTCCTCCAGATCTCTACGGAAAGCGCTTAGGGAAGAAAATCTCCCGAAGCAAACCCAAGCGGATTACTCAGCCCGGCCCCTGGTAAGGGCGGTGCAACTCTGCCTGGGGCAAAGACACTTGAGAATCACTACAACAGGTCCCTCCCCCAGAAGATCAACAAGAAATCCAGCCCCAACCAAGTTCACCTACCAAGGAGTGCAGTTTCAATACCAAGGAGAGCAGCGGAATTCCAGAGGAGGAGAAAGCAAAGCACGGAACTCATGTCTTTCTCCCCATGATTCTTTAGCCTTGCAGTTAATTTAATTTTTTTTTCTTTTTCAATATTTTTTCTCTTCTTCTGCTAATTTTTTTTAACTTTTACCCTTTTCTTTTTTAACTTTTTTTAACTAGTTTATCTAATATATATATATAATTTCTTTTTTATATTTTTTCTTTATTTGTTTTCTTTTTTTGTTTCTTTTTTTCTTTCTGAACCTCTTTTTATCCCCTTTCTCCCCCCTCACGATTTGGGATCTCTTCTGATTTGGTTAAAGCATATTTTCCTGGGGTTGTTGCCACCCTTTTAGTATTTTACTTGCTCCTTCATATACTCTTATCTGGACAAAATGACAAGGTGGAAAAATTCACCACAAAAAAAAAAAAGAACAAGAGGCAGTACCAAAGGCTAGGGACCTAATCAATACAGACATTGGTAATATGTCAGATCTAGAGTTCAGAATGATGATTCTCAAGGTTCTAGCTGGGCTCAAAAAAGGCATGGAAGATATTAGAGAAACCCTCTTGGGAGATATAAAAGCCCTTTCTGGAGAAATAAAAGAACTAAAATCTAACCAAGTTGAAATTAAAAAATCTATTAATGAGGTGCAATAAGAAATGGAGGCTCTCACTGCTAGGATAAATGAGGCAGAAGAGAGAATTAGTGATATAGAAGACCAAATGACAGAGAATAAAGAAGCTGAGCAAAAGAGGGACAAACAGTTACTGGACCACGAGGGGAGAATTCGAGAGATAAGTGACAACATAAGACAAAACAACATTAGAATAATTGGGATTCCAGAAGAAGAAGAAAGAGAGAGGGGAGCAGAAGGTATATTGGAGAGAATTATTGGAGAGAAGTTCTCCAATATGGCAAAGGGAACAAGCATCAAAACCCAGGAGGTTCAGAGAACCGCTCTCAAAATCAATAATAATAGGTCCACAACCCGTCACCTAATAGTAAAATTTACAAGTCTTAGTGACAAAGAGAAAATCCTGAAAGCAGCCCGGGAAATGAAGTCTGTAACAAACAATGGTAAAAATATTAGATTGGCAGCAGACTTATCCACAGAGACCTGGCAGGCCAAAAAGAGCTGGCATGATATATTCAGAGCACTAAACGAGAAAAACATGCAGCCAAGAATACTATATCCAGCTAGGCTATCATTGAAAATAGAAGGAGAGATTAAAAGCTTCCAGGACAAACAAAAACTGAAAGAATTTGAAAACACCAAACCAGCTCTACAGGAAATATTGAAAGGGGTCCTCTAAGCAAAGAGAGAGCCTAAAAGTAGTAGATCAGAAAGGAACAGAGTCAGTATACAGTAACAGTCACCTTACAGGCAATACAATGGCACTAAATTCATATCTCTCAATAGTTACCCTGAATGTTAATGGGCTAAATGCCCCAATCAAAAGACACAAGGTATCAGAATGGATAAAAAAACAAAACCCATCTATATGTTGCCTACAATAAACTCATTTTAGACCCGAAGACACCTCAAGATTTAAAGTGAGGGCGTGGAAAAGAATTTACCATGCTAATGGACATGAGAAGAAAGCAGGGGTGGCAATCCTTATATCAGATCAATTAGATTTTAAGCCAAAGACTATAATAAGAGATGAGGAAGGACAGTATATCATACTCAAAGGATCTGTCCAACAAGAAGTTCTAACAATTTTAAATATCTATGCCCCTAACATGGGAGCAGCCAACTATATAAACCATTAATAACAAAATCAAAGAAACACATCAACAATAATATAATAATAGTAGGAGATTTAACACTCCCCTCACTGAAATGGACAGATCATCCAAGCAAAACATCAACAGGGAAATAAAGGCCTTAAATGACACACTGGACCAGATGGACATCACAGATATATTCAGAACATTTCATCCCAAAGCAACAGAATACACATTCTTCTCTAGTGCACATGGAACATTCTCCAGAATAGATCACATCCTTGGTCCTAAATCAGGTCTCAACCAGTATCAAAAGATTGGGATCATTCCCTGCATATTTTCAGACCACCATGCTCTGAAGCTAGAACTCAATCACAAGAGGAAATTTGGAAAGAACCCAAATACATGGAGACTAAACAGCATCCTTCTAAAGAATGAATGGGTAAACCAGGAAATTAAAGAAGAATTGAAAAAATTCATGGAAACAAATGATAATGAAAACACAACAGTTCAAAATCTGTGGGACACAGCAAAGGCAGTCCTGAAGGGAAAATATATAGTGGTACAAGCTTTTCTCAAGAAACAAGAAAGGTCTCAAGTGTACAACCTAACCCTACACCTAAAGGAGCTGGAGAAAGAACAAGAAAGAAACCCTAAACCCAGCAGGAGAAATCATAAAGATCAGAGCAGAAATCAATGAAATCGCAACCAAAAAAACAATAGAACAAATCAACGAAACTAGGAGCTGGTTCTTTGAAAGAATTAATAAGATTGATAAACCCCTAGCCAGACTTATCAAAAAGAAAAGAGAAAAGACCCATATAAATAAAATCATGAATGAAAGAGAGATCACAACTAACACCAAAGAAATGCAGACAATTATAAGAACATACTATGAGCAACTCTACGCCAACAAATTTGACAATCTGGAAGAAATGAGTGCATTCCTAGAGACATATAAACTACCACAACTGAACCAGAAGGAAATAGAAAGCCTGAACAGACCCATAACCAGTAAGGAGATTGAAACAGTCATCAAAAATCTCCAAACAAACAAAAGCCCAGGGCCAGATGGCTTCCCAGGGGAATTCTACCAAACATTTAAAGAAGACATAATTCCTATTCTCCTGAAACTGTTCCAAAAAATAGAAATGGAAGGAAAACTTCCAAACTCATTTTATGAGACCAGCATCACCTTGATCCCAAAACCAGACAAGGATCCCATCAAAAAAAGAGAATTACCAATATCCTTGATGAACACAGATGCGAAAATTCTCACCAAAATACTAGGCAATAGGATCCAACAGTACATTAAAAGGATTATTCACCACGACCAAGTGGGATTTATTCCAGGGCTGCAAGGTTGGTTCAACATCCACAAATCAATCAATGTGATACAACACATTAATAAAATAAAGAACAAAAACCATATGATACTCTCAATAGATGCTGAAAAAGCATTTGACAAAGTACAGCATCCCTTCCTGATCAAAACTCTTCAAAGTGTAGGGATAGAGGGCACATACCTCAATATTATCAAAGCCATCTATGAAAAACCCACCGCAAATATCATTCTCAATGGAGAAAAACTGAAAGCTTTTCCGCTAAGGTCAGGAACACGGCAGGGATGTCCATTATCACCACTGCTATTCAACATGGTACTAGAAGTCCTAGCTTCAACCATCAGACAACAAAAGGAAATTAAAGGCATCCAAATCAGCAAAGAAGAAGTCAAACTATCACTCTTTGCAGATGATATGATACTATATGTGGAGAACCCAAAAGACTCCACTCCAAAACTGCTAGAACTTGCACAGGAATTCAGTAAAGTGTCAGGATATAAAGTCAATGCACAGAAATCAGTTGCATTTCTCTACACCAACAACAAGACAGAAGATAGAGAAATTAAGGACTCAATCCCATTTACAATTGCACCCAAATCTATAAGATACCTATGAATAAACCTAACCAAAGAGGATAAGAATCTATACTCAGAAAACTATAAAGTACTCATGAAAGAAATTGAGGAAGATACAAAGAAATGGAAAAATGTTCCATGCTCCTGGACTGGAAGAATAAATATTGTGAAAATGTCTATGCTACCTAAAGCAATCTACACATTTAATGCAATTCCTATCAAAATACCATCCATTTTTTTCAAAGAAATGGAACAAATAATCCTAAAATTTATATGGGACCAGAAAAGACCTCGAAGAGCCAAAGGAATATTGAAAAAGAAAGCCAAAGTTGGTGGCATCACAATTCCGGACTTCAAGCTCTA